>NW_026126731.1:0-167592 GCF_943737965.1 Phodopus roborovskii | reverse complement strand
GTTCATAACAGCACTATTTGCAATAGGAAGAACCTGGAAGCAATCTAGATGCCCTTCAATTGAAGAATGGCTAATGAAGATGTGGCACATTTACACAATGGAATACTACTCTGCAGAAAAAAATAATGGTATCTTGAAATTCGCAGGCAAGTGGATGGCACTTGAAGAAACCATCCTGAATGAGGTAACCCAGTCACAAAAAGAGAAACACAGTATGTACTCACTCATATATGGATTTTTTAGAACTAGATCAAATGATCACCAGCCTATAATTCATCACCAGAGGAACTAGGATACAAGTTGTATTCTAAGAGATTCATATAAAGTCCCCTCACAGAACTGGGAAGGGACAAGTCCCCCAGACCCCAGGTAGTGGGGGAAGACAGCTAATGGAGAGAGAGAAGTAGGAGAAAATGAGAGGGAGGAGAGGAGAAGGCATGTGCCACCAGGAGGATTGAGCCTGGTTAGGAATGGAAAATAGGAAAGAGAGAGAGAGAGACAGAGACAGAGAGAACATAAAAGAGGGAGCCAATATTGGTTTGAAGATAAAGTTGAATCCAAAGAAATGTCGAGGGAACTACAAGACTGCTCCCAACAACAATCTCAGCCTCCGTGGGAAAGGCTATCATAAATGCCCTTCCCGGAGAGTGCGATCAACAACTAACTTCTCCATGGAGTCCTCAACTAATGACTGTTGAAGACAGGAGCAAACACCCATACATAAACACTGAGCCGAACTAGAACCCAGAAGCAGATGGAGAGGACAAAACCATGCGGAGAAGTACATAGAGACAGCTTACCTGAACAAGGAGGAGCTAAGGGCCACTAGACTGATAGCTGGGAAGCCAACAGGGGACTGACTTGTACCACCCTGAATATGGGTCTCAAGCCAGAAGGTCTAGCAGTCTAAGAGACCCAGACAATGGAGCCAGGATGTATCCCCTTGGTGCACAAAAGAACTTTGCAAACATATCCCCCATGGAGGGATAACTGCCTTATCTAGAGATAGGAGAGAAGCCCTAGTCCCTACTTCACAGGACCTGTCAGATCTACATGACCCCAACTGGATGGCATTCCCCTACATATGGTATTGTGGTGGGGGGTTGGGAGGGGAGGGTGTTTAGAGTGCATGGGAAAGGGCAGAGAGGGCAAAAGGGAGGGAAGGAGGGAGGGAGGGCTGGAGGAGGGAGGCAGGGAGGGAGAGGGAACTGGGATCCACATGTAAAATAATAAATTAAAAAAAAAAAAAAAAAAAAAATACGCTTTGACTCCAAAAATTTAAGTTGAAGAACAAGTTACTAGGGAAAAGCATTTCTAACCTTGTTTCCACAGAAAACTGAAAAGATGTGGATTCCTTACAGACTAATGTGGTTTGATCACATCTAGACCGCCTCGAAACAGAGATTACAAGCTGATCCTACATTCCAAACAGCTTTGGAAAAAACAGCCCTACAGACTACAGCTAGGACATCTGAATCTTCTTCGAACCCCCCAAGACAGCGCCCCTTTCCAGCAGGAAGTAGTTTTGGAAAGAACGACGCCCAAATTCCCAAAATATTGTGTATAAATGTTTGTTTTCATTTAATTTGACTTTGTTATATAATATGAAATAAAAAAAAAGAAAATTAATTAGTGGGCCTTTTATATTAACACTGATGAGATGGCACCAAAGTCCTAAACCT
Organism: Phodopus roborovskii; assembly: GCF_943737965.1. Taxonomy (NCBI): domain Eukaryota; kingdom Metazoa; phylum Chordata; class Mammalia; order Rodentia; family Cricetidae; genus Phodopus; species Phodopus roborovskii. Next base: position 165,910 of record NW_026126731.1, on the reverse strand, counting down.
TTCGCTGATGTAAAGATCTATTTACATAGCTAAATGGTGAAGTAATGAGATGATATTACATCATCAACTACCAAACTCTGAATCCAAAAGGGACTTATGGTCCATAACATTACCTGTATTTTAAATACGTAATTTAAATGATTTACTAATTAATTTCCTAGTTTAACAGTTAAAGAACTAAGTGTAGTATTAAATGACATGACAATCTGTTACAACGGTCTCCCCTAAGGAGGCTCAAAACTCCTGTGATCACTGAATGCGTAATGACAGATTTCCATAATTAAATGAATAAACATTAGACAAGTGGATGGTGTTTTATGCATGAAGCGTAAATGACTGCTCAATACTGAAGAGACATTGAGTTCTTAATCATAGATTTGAACAAGAAATGAATGAATAAAGAGATAGTTTCTCATAATTCACCCCTAGATTTACAAAAAAATCTACATTGATTTAACTAAAGAAAGGAAGAATGCAAGAAGGAAATAAAGAAAGAAAGAAAGAATTCACAAGATACAATTTAACACCAACAAGGTGGATCCAGACTCCACTCTGGACAGATTTGAATAATGAAATAATCAGATAGTTAGATCGTCTGTCACATTTGAGTGTGACACAACGTGGCGCTAAACTTCATGGATCACAGATTATATAATGAAAGAATTTAATAATTACATCTTTAAATAAGTGAGCCATTGACCTTTTTTGTATCATCAATTCCTGGGCAGACTTGCCAGGTATGAAACTGCATGCTGTCATCACGCACTTTTAAAATGTCGTCAGTTAATCGTCAGATAATAATACTGTCTTGCCTGATGAATTGAATTGGCCTGACATCATCACAAGCACATGAATCTCTGTTGTGGTGCGGCAGGACATGAGATAATGGGCCCAATCTGGGCATAGCAGTAGTAGCCACAATGTTGATAACAGCTGAAAAGATGGCTGCAGCAGGGGCATCACCAGCATAGCTGAGAGAGAAAGATGTTCTTCCCTGTTCTGAGTCGTCATGCTTTTGCCAGGTCTCGGTGATGGTGCCGACCTGCTAGTGCCACTGCTTCTTCTCATGGTAGATCACCACCGAAGTGAAGATGTGGAGGAACAGCAGGTAGTCAACACCCAGACCACCGTATTGGCATTGGTGTAGTCCATGTACTTCTCGGTTGGCACAGTGCAACCTTCTGGACTCATTCATCCAGCATCCCTCGTACACTGGGAGATGCATAGATCATTCACAAAATGTTCTGCCCATGTCTACATCTTTCCTAACCTTTGTCCCTGACAGATATTTGTACCCAAACCGTAAACAGTGATGACTTGTCGGTCATTTACATAGTTTAAAGAATTTAATAATTCAGTAATACTTAACTGTCACAATAAATAGGTGATGTAGCATTTTACTGGCAGGGAAGCATGGTCAGAATCCAGGCATGAAGGATGTCACCATCATCAATTGAAAAAATGAATCATAAAATGGGGTGATATTGCACATTAACTCCACAAGAGGGAGCTTTACAGGTCTATTCATGGAATGGTGGATTTTTGTTTACATTACTATACAAACATTTACATTATCTTGAGCATTAACACAGATCGCCAATTTAAATACATTAATTATGTAATTAGATGATCTGCGGCACCAGATTCCAGGTTTCATGGACGATATAATCATTGTCTTATATAATTAAATAATCATTTAATGAGTTCATGTAACATCATCCACTTCCCTGAGGTGGCTCCAAACCAAGCTCATGAACGATGCTGTCGTGATTAATTTAAATATTTTAACTACATAATTGACATTAAGATGGTCTATGATAATTGCCTACCACATCACGTCACCACAATCCACTGATCATGGATTATCTAATGTCCTATTTTAATAATCAAATAACAACATAATCAGAGGATGAAATGGTCTGCCATACTCCACACAATTGACTCTCTGTTGACTCCCACATGACTGTGGGAAACCCCCAGGTTCATCAGTTATTTAATCGCAGAGCAGAGTAGTAACATGTTTAAATGCTGAACTTTCATTGTGGATGCAGGGTTTTTAGAAGATATCACATATTTAATGTTGGGCAGCTGCCTCAAAAGAGATGGACTGAAATCCAATAATCACAAAGTCTACTCTAACAAATGGATTATCACCTTCCTGAAGGAAGTCAACAATGGCAAACTCACCCTTTTGATGAATAATTGTGAGTCTTATTATCTTTTGTTCCATAGTTTCACTTCTTAGGAGAGAGAGTATTCGTAAACAGAACACTTTGAACTGTTTCTCCACAGACGACGTTCTTTGATGATTAGGTAATCTTGAATTTGGTAACCAGTAAAAGCTGTAGGCACACGTCCAGAGGTGTGGCTATGACTTGTTTAGGCGAGTCAAATGTTGTCATTAAAAGTTTTAGGAGATAGTTACCTTGGGAGACTGTAATGTCCCATGATGACACCTTTCTCGAAGCTGCTCTCTGGTCCTTGGCCCATGATACCAGGATACAGAATGCAACAGTGTTGCCAGGCAACATTTATGAACCAACATTCTGTCACATTCTAGTGCCCCTCCCACATGCTTAAAGGAGTATACCCACCGATGAGCTAACCTTACAGCCTCACTGAGTTTCTCACAAAAACAAAGCAGGGCTCTTTCTTTTGAGTTCTACATATTTACCAGTCTCTCAAGCTACAACTTGTCTATAGTGACATAAGCATGAAAACGAAAGAATCATTGTGCTGTTCAAGTATAACGATGAGTATTTTAAACCTCTTTTTCTATGCTTCAGTTTTCTAATTTCTAGAACGGAAACAATACAATTAATCGCCTGTACCATAATCCTTTTCCCTTTATTGAAAATGAAATTAACTCCTCTGCATCCTCTTACCTTTAGAGGAGCTTGATCCCATGGTTTCTCAGAGTTGTTTACATTTGCATTAGGCTGATGATTAAGGATTTTGAGCAGTGACTTATGTTTCTTTCAGTCATTTTGAATTCCTCAATTGATTGTTCTCTTTAAGTCCTGTACCCTGCTTTCTAATATGTTTATTTAGAGTTATTTATTTTTGGTGGTGTGTCATGTTAGCAGCCCGACAGAGTTCATTAGATGAGATTCCCTGATCAGGAGATTATTCAGTTATTCCATTTTTAAAGTCAGTGGTCACTGTGTCCTTCATGGGTCAGTTCTGTATCAACCTCTCAGAAACTGATGATGGGAAACAGTACAGTTTTTTTTAAAATCGTTTAATCATTCGATGGTTAAAAATCTACTATTGTGTAATCAGTAATCACTGTATAATGCTGTGTCCCCCATTCTCTGGCCACTGCTTCTGGTACCGATCTTCTGCTGTGTCAATCCCACAGCAGCCAAATGACGGATGAAACCATCATTACTTACGCAATCAAATGAGTTAATAATTGGATAGTCCTCCATACTTAACTTGCAGAAGATAGAACCAAACACCAGTGATTGTCAAGGAAGTAGTACTTAGATAATTAAATAATGCCACGTGATTAACTCCCATGGAGTAATGGCCCTACTCCAGTCAAGAAGAACAATATCTGCATCGATTTTAATAAATAATATATAATGAAAAGTGATTGAATAATGACATGGCAGTTCTTACTTAAATCGCTCATGGAGTTGTCAGACTGACCTCTTCCTGGAATAATGATGTTTTTAAAAACTTAAATTGAAAATTAATTAGTGGGCCTTTTATATTAACATTGACGAGATGGCACCAAAGTCCTTAACCTATCGCTGATGTAAAGATCTATTTTTATAGTTAAATGATGAAGTAATGAGGTGATATTACATCATCAACTCCCAAATTCTCACTCCAAAAGGGACTCATGGACTATAACATTACCTGTATTATACATGTGTAAATTAAATGATGAATTATTACTTAATTTCCTAGATTAACAGTAAAAGAAGTAAGTGTAGTATTAGATGATGTGATCGTCTGATACAATGGTCTCCCTAAGGAGGGTCAAAACTCCAGTGATCACTGAATACATAATGACAGATTTTCATAATTAAATGAATAAACATTAAACAAGTAGATGTTTTATGCATGAAGCCTAAATGATGGCTCAATACTGAAGAGACCGTGAGTTCTTAATCATAGATTTGAACAAAAAATGAATGAATAAACAGATAATTTCTCTTAATTCACCCCTAGAGAGAAAAACAAAATGATATCAACATTGATTTAAAGAAAGAAAGGAAGGAAGAAAGAATTCCCAAGATACAATTCAACACCAACAAGGTGGATCCAGACCCCACTCTTCCTGGAGTAGAAAAAGACAGATTTGAATAATGAAATAATCAGATAGTTAGACCATCTGTCACACTTGAGTCATGCAAGGTGGCACCAAACTTCAGGGATCACAGATTATATAATGAAATAATTTAATAATTACATCTTTAAATATGTAATCCTTTGACTTTTTTTGTATCATCAGTTCCTGGGCAGACTTGCCAGATATGAAAATGGATGCTGTCATCATGCACTTTTAAAAATGCCTTTGGTTAATTGTCAGATAATCATACTGTCTTGCCTGATGAATTCTGTTGGCCTGACATCATCACAAGCACCTGAATCCCTGTTGTCGTGAGGCAGGAAGTGAGATAATGGGCCCAATCCTGGCGTAGCAGTAGTAGCCACAATGTTGATAACAGCTGAAAAGATGGCTGCAGCAGGAGCATCACCATCATCATTGTCCCATTCAAGTACAATGATGAGTATTTTAATTGTTTTCTGTGCTTAAATTTTCTAATTCGTAGAATGGAAACAATACACCTCTTCATTCTCTGACCTTATAGGAGCTTGATCCCATGTTTTCTCGGGATCAGGGCCAGGGCCTAGGGGCCACGGGCCAGGGGCCAAGGGGCCAGGGGCCAGAGGCCAGGGGCCAGGGCCACGGCCAGGGCCAGGGCCAGGGCCAGTGCCAGTGCCAGGGCCAGGGCCAGGGCCAGGGCCAGGAAAGACACATAGTGGACTGATATCTGGATGCTTCTACTTTGACAGTCCTTGCTGGGACCTGGCACTCTCCATGTGTTGCCTCTTTAGCAGAGGCCCTTCAATGGAGGCTCTTTCACTCATGACTTTAAGAATATATTAGGCCTTGTTGGGAAGATTGATTCCTCTAATTCCAATCCTACACATTTGCTTTGTATTATATAAAGCATTTCATATTGGAGGAAACTGTTAAGAATTTATCCACTAGGTACCTGGGTTACAGGAATGAGTGCTCACAATATTGTGTATTCACAAGTTAAAATATTTTTGGTTAAAGATTTGGTTTAATTTTAATTATGTACTGCCAGTGCATGGATTTGTGTTTTCTCACACTTGTTCCCAAGAATTTTAGCCTTTTGAGTTATTCTTGTAGCAGGAACTATAGAATTTTGTCAAAATCCTGACATAGCTCCTGGCAATGAATGTTCCTTAATTTTTTTCATTCATATCTCTAAACTTGTCTCTATCATTTCTCTATCATCATGATATGAAGTGATAGGGGAGAGCTCATGAAAGAGTAAATCAAAATGATTCATACAATTTGGTGAAGATTTTAGCTATCATACTTTTCTTTAATTACAATAATCATTTTATTTGTGGAGCACGGTTCTTACTAAGTTCACTACACCCAAGATAAATGACAAACCCGTCAGCCCTTCTGATATAATCTGCAACCCAAGAGAGAGAAAGAGAGAGAGGGAGAATGACACAGAGACAGACAGATATGACATAGAGAGAAAGAAAGACAGCATGAGGAGGGAGAAAGGGAGAGGAAAGAGATAATGGGAGCAAGAGAGACATCAACCCAAGCTTCTCCACCTTCTGTTTTCACACTCTGTACCAAAGGCATCTTATATAAGACTGTGAAGAATCCTCCCCTATGACTGGTGTATATATTTGAAACACTGATTGGCTAACAAATCCCGAGTTACTGGAATAAATGAGCAGAAAAGACACAGAATTTGAGGGCAGGTTTGGACCAGGACTACCAAACATTCTAAACTCTTTGTATAGATACAGAAGCCATTAGGGTTCCCATGAAACAACCCAGCCTCCCTGGTTATGCATATCATGGTTTAAGCATTCCTTATTCCTTCTCCCCAGGGATGATATGGAGAGGAAGGATTCAGGAGTTGTTGGGATCGCTTTTAGCAGGAGGTGTGGTTTACAAGGTTTCCTTTAGCCACATCCTGTAGACCATCGGCAACTGTTCCTGGAGAGATGGACAAAGCAGGTTGTGCAAAGCTTCAGCCTTAATATTGAGCTGCAGTTGGAGAGAGGATGTTCAAGTCCTGGCAGTATTTGGTAGCACTGTTCCAATCCCTAACTTCAGGGTGTCAAGGGGGGCACTCCCCTGGATTCACCTCAGTTCAGACTTCACCCTTGAAAGGCCTGCCATTGTTCCCCATAGTAGTGGAAAGGGACAAAGTCTCCTGAGAAAATTGGGAGCATAGGGTGAGGGAAGGGAGAGTTAGGAGAAAGAGAAAGGGAGAAGAGAATGGGAAGGAGAACAAGAGGCATCAAGAAGACTGAGTTTTGGAAAGAATAGAGAATAGCAACAAAAGAAATACCATACAATATGGGGATATAATAGGTGGTAAGAGAAATCTGGCACTAGGAAAATGTCCAGAGATCTACAAGGATCACCCCAAATAAAAATATAAGCAATAGTGGAGAGACTACCTTAAATGTCCTTCCATATAATAAGATTGATATCCACCTTATAGGATATTCTAAAGCCTTCATCCAGTAGATGAAAGAAACAGAAACATACACCCACAACTAAGCACTTAAGTGGAACTCCTGGAATCCAGTTGCAGAGAAAGAGGATTGATAAGTACAGGGTTCAAGTCCAGGTTGGAGATACCCACAGAATCACCTAAGCAAAACAATGCAGAGGTTATGCACCCCAGTCTGACAGTTGGGAATCCATAATATGACTGACCTAAAACCCCTAAAAGTGCATCTCATTTAGAAGGCCTAGTAAGTGGAAGGGACCTCTGGCAGTGGAATCAGGATGTATCCCTGATGTATGAAAGGCTTCATGAGCCCATTCCCCATGGATAGATACTCAGCCTAGACACAAGGGGTTGGGCCTTGTCCCTGCCCCAAATGACTTTGGGGTTGGTACAGACATGAGAGGGATAAGAAACAGACATAGATATGGTAAAATAATTTTGATTCTAGTTTAATGGAATTCATTAAAGTAAGAATATGTAATAAGGTGGGATCAATATGTTATCTAACATTTGCTGGTGCCATTGTCCTGAAGAGCCAGAGCTTTGGGCAAGTTTATGGACATTGTCCTGAAGCAGTCACAGACTAACTTTGACTGTGGTATGAACACAATACCCCAGGGACCACTTTCATCTTTGGTGACTAGGAAATCCTGAAATTCCTACCTCCGCTCTCTAAGAACCATTACTAAAGGCTTCTGCCACCATGCCTGGCTTCATAGCTTCAAGTTTACTTAGTGAGTCATTTGATGTGATGAATAACATGAAGAATTATACTTAACTGTATAGAAAACATCTTCCATCTGTGAACCTGGCTGTCTCCATTACTAGTAATAGACAGAACCCTTCCAAGACATTCAGTGAGTTTTACAAGAGTAAATGATAAGGGAAAATAATATTTCCCATATGTTAAAAGACAATGGACTTTGAGGCAGAAAACCTGCATTTGATGGGCACCATCTTCTGTTACTGGAGTTTAGTACCAGAGCCTGTTGTCTGGCTACACTAACAACCATGCTCAGTCATTCATCATAAGTGAGCCAAGCTAAGGAACTAACTTCTGTTGACAAGCCAAACTACAATACCAGCACTCTGGATTCAAGGTTAACAAATATCTCTCATGTTCTAGGACAGACTAATCTATAATGTGAATTCTATTTAAGACAGGATGTCACAGTAATACTATTCTTAAAAAGAAGAGAAAAAATACAAAAGTAAAATTAATGAAAATTTAAAGCATATATATTCAGTTTGAACACTTATGAAAACAAAAAAGAAAACAGTAAATAATCTACATCAAGGGTCATAATAGATATAGGATGCAAATATATGCAAAACAATATTAGAAAGCTAAATATGGAATTTTTCCCATCTCTAAAGCACTCCCATATACTCGGTTCCTGTTTCTGTTATAAGGTGGTCATATAAGAATTCAATGTTTCTTTCATAAACACATTTTCAAGACTCAAGACTTTTTCTACAATGTGATTCCCTGGAAAATGTGAATTTTATGAGTCTATAATTGCCGTGGTGGTAGGCCAAAAGTGGACCCCACAAAGTTGACTTATGATCTCCACACGAATGTCATTGTCTAAAAACTGGTAATCAATTTACAGACACACACATACAACAGGATTTGCTCTGTTTCTTTTTCTGGTAAAAATGTCTTTGCCATGGAATTTTATAGCATCTTTGCATAATCCATTTTGAAGGCAGTACTTCAAGTTGAAGCACCCATGGGCAAATAGTGAGAACATGAAGAAGCATGGAATTTGAAGTAATAATTACTTATATTCACATCCACAGCACAATAAGCTATGTTGTGGAATAATGGCATATGCCATGGTGTTGCTCATGCTGCCTGAGTGAGTTCCAGCATTTTTAAGTTGCAGATCAAACTCAATTCTCCAGGATGTGTGGAACAAAGTGTTGTGGACTGGAGTTTGTAGGACTGTAATCAAAAACAGCAGATCAGTCCCATGTCCATTCCTCAGTCACTGAGTGTGGACAATTGGAAGACAAGCTATCATTGATGAAAGGAAGACAGAGACATAATATGATGTCAGGCAGGCAGATTCAGTCAATACTGAAAGCTCCATTTTATTCATACACCAAACTTAAGTAGTCAAACAAAGGTGAGGCAATGGAAGGGGACATCTATTAATATGTATAAAGAGAAAACAGAAATTGCTTCCACTAATGCTAAAGGTACTCCATAATTGTACATACTATGTGCCTTCAGGCACCCCATTGCTGCACTTCCTCCCTTACTTCTGGGTGGTTAACCTGTCTACTCCCAAATCATTGCTATTTAGAAAGGAGATATTCATCATCAAGTCACAGGTGTCCTGTAGCAGGAAAGATAATGTCTTAAGGACAATAGGAGTTATTGGAGCACTTTGAACTCATGACAAGTTGGAATGGATTCCCATGTAGGAGATGAGAAACTTCAGACTGGCAGAATATATTCCAGGGCTGCCAAAGCCATACAGAAGCCTTGTATGCAAACAGATGATAAGATCTACCTTTAACTGCTTGGTGGCAGTGTAAATGTTTAATCCTAGGACACAGGAGGCTGCCTGATTTTGCTTAGTTTGAGGCCAGCCAAATCCACAGAATGAGTTTAATTCCTCCACAGAAAAACCCTGTTTTGAAAACAAAAAACAAAACAGAACAAAGTCACATAAAGGAGCAGATCAACCTTCTGGTGGTGGCCTACATGTATAAATGGTATTGAAGGAGGAAGCTTTCCCTCTTTGGCTGCTTACCCTAGCTTTGGGTACAAGTTTATTCTTTTACTATGATTAGAGCCTAATTTTTTTGGAATTTTGATGTATAATGACCAGCTGACACATCCATCCTGATAAACTAAAAAAACTGCTGTACTCTTCAGATTCCCATTAGTAGGCAACCATTGTTGGACTAAATATATCACAGCTTGTGAGACATCGTAATAAATTCACTTTCTACATATATGGAGAGATTCATCCTACATTCCTTTTCATGCAGAGAACCTTCATTACTGCAGTTGGTTTTTGTTTTGTTTTATTTTTTTATATTCTTATAGAAGATGTATTCCTCTCTAAAAATTCAATTTTCCATGAAGACTATTTTCTCATTATGATGCCTTTGCCAAGTGTTTGCTCTGAATTTCAGGGATAAAATTCTACATTCATGGAGCCATCATCTGGCATTCTGCCACGAGAAAGATTATTTATCTTTTTTTGAGATGTGGTCCCTGCTTTTCTTTACTGATTATCTGTAGTTCCTGTGACAAACAGGTAAAAAAGCAAATTTAGTTAAACAAAACTCAGTGTTTAACCAAATAACAAATAACACATTTTGCATTCCTAAATCTCTTTGTGGTAGTTAACGAATATTTGGAGCTCCCTTCCAACTTTTTCACCAAGAATCACTCAATCCATTTAAGTAATTATATTTAGCTAGCAACACTGTGTCTAGGAGGAAGAAAGGTAAATGCCTGTGTACTACAGAATGATAGCACAGTTCAGCTATAGGACAATTGCTATAGAAATGCACATCTCTGCTGATTTAGAAAAGTCTTAGTGCTGGAAGGCAATCAGTAACCATTGCAATTAGTCCTTAATCACTCTGCAACCACCTGGGAGGTGCTTTTATCACTCAGGCCTTAATAGCTAATCAGGCCCCTTTGTGATGTGCCTGTCAAAAGAAGTGCAGGGCCGTTCTGGTCTGGATTTGAAGAGAAAGAACAGCCAGTGGTTTTGAGTGATGTGCTTTGAAGAAGGGCAAACTGGAAAACCACAGCATGGTGAGTGAGGGGCTGCCGCCCTCAGATTGGTAGTGGGAGATAGTGAGGTGATGGATCCATTGTGGTGGATATTCCCTGGATCTGGTTGGGAAGCTGCAAGGAGACAACCTGTCCCCTGAGTTCTCATATAGTCCTTGAAAAAACCAGAAGCTAGAGGCTGTCCACCAAATAACTATTCTGTGGGCTTTGTCTTCTTTGAGTACTGTGAGCAGGGAGGTGTCTATGGAAACCTTTTTTAAGTCAACTTCTACATACTTCAGGTGCACCCACTGAATGAAAGCCAACAAACTTCCAGAGGCCTTTTAGTTAAGTCCCTTTTATAAGTTCAGCCGTTTGCAATTTAATATTATTTGTAAGATCCATGTATTGTTAATTTTCTGCAGGTTGTAAAAGGCATTTCATGTAATGGTAGCACTTCACTATTGAGCAGTGATCTACAAGAGTAGAATTTGTAACACAAACGATTTACAACTGCTTTTGAGATATTATATCTCATAAAGTAGAATTTAACTGAGGTAGTACTGCCTCTAAAACACACAAAGATAAGCCTATGCTGATCAGTCCTGTTAGAATTTTGAATTCTAGATACACATTTGTTGTCCATGATTTTCCAGACATTTGACTCCAAACCATTACACAGAAGCTACTCCTCTTTTGCAACAGAATCAAGTCCCTTACACTTATCATACACCTGCCCCAATACAAGCTGCTCAGAGAGATATTACAGTGTCATAAACAACCTTAAATTGTATTTATAACATATAGTTGCAGTTTTCTTCTCCAAAAAAAGCATAGTTCTACCACTGTGGCAATAGGACACCAGATTTTAAAAAGTAAACCAATGATGTATGTGTGGCCTGATAAAGCAAAGCTTTTTCTTAGGTCCTCATGCAGGGATGAGAAACATTGTTAGAAGAGATAGTAACAACCAGGGGCCTAGGCCTTGAAATCTTTTCCTAAGGGCCTGGTGCATTGACAATAATACACAGAACCTCGCCAAAATCCAGGTATTTGCATTGGAGAGCTGGTAATTGTATGGAACAAAGCCTTTCTGGACAGGTGGTTTCAGATATGTAGATATAAACTACATAGAGCTATGGTTCTCAGTCCCAAGGTCACTGTTTGCTTAGTCAGCAATGATCATGAGATATCCTGTATTCCATTGTTTTAGTGGTGTTCTCCTGAGTTTGTCCCATTTAAAGGGTTTCTACTGACTTCACATAAGTGTCTCCTTTCCTTCCATTTCCTCTGTGGAAATAGTATACAAGTGTCTATTCTCCTTAAGAAACTTTTCATGGGACACATCTCCCTATCCCAGCTTTTTTTAAAAACAATCTTTTCTACCTTCTACATTTCCTATCTATCACATTTCCCATAACCTTCACCTCAGGATCCTATATGTGGAACAGGTACTTCAGTTTCGGGTATCTGGAAGTCTTTAGGAACAGTACTGGGAACACATTTGCTGTGTAATCCTCCCATCTCCCTAAGTAGCTAGACATGCTGTCTCCAGTCTCTACTGAAATTGTTCACTGTGTAAAATGGAGCTTGAACCAAAAGCCATTTAAGAAGGATAGCATATATGAAAAGCAAACTATGTCTAGGCTGGCTCCTCTCTGAGTATTTTCCAGAGATAGATATATGTTATGTTAGAAATATTTGTCTTTATGGATCGCCTCTGTGGGCGAAGTGATTTTTCCCTGGGAACGCATATTAATGCTACAACAGATGCATTTGTATCCTGTTAGAAGAATGTTTATGAGATAATCCCTCATGTTGATGCAAGTAGCATTGGTTGCAGTCTGTTGCTCTCCAAACAATGGCCTTGCTGTCTTCTGTACTATACCTTCAAATTTCTTAAATTACTGTAACGCCTAAGAGATTTAAATTTTCCATTAGAGTCAGGTAGCCAACTATCCAGTGCAGTCACAGGAAAATCATTTGCAAGTGGAGCATTGCTTCTACCTTCAGTGCAGAATAAGGAAAATTGTTTACACTGCAGGAGGATTCAGGGTAAGCATAAAGGTGCTGAATTCACCACTATGCAAAAAGTACATGACTGTGGTAAGGGGAGTGATTTTGTTATTTCCCAGCATGTTTTAATCTTTCATGTGTTGGAACACAGACCAGAGTATGTAGGTGTACAGTTTGTGAGGGATGAAATGAAAGGCAGGATTGCTTAGTGGCTAGTGTTGCCACTTTTGAGTGTGGAGCTTCTTTCAGTCTCCATCAGTCATCTTGGAGGAAATGGGTGGTGCCAGCAGCTGGCCTGTCTCTCTGTTAAAAAATCTTTTTAATGAGACATTTTAAATGCCATATTCTCTAGATCTCTGAGCATTTGAGGGCTGTCTGACTGTTTAGCATACCTTAGTATACAAAATATCCCTGTAATTAATCTGTTTTGAAAACTGGATCCAAGCTGAGAGGCTGTGGAGGGATATTTTACTTAGGGCCCTGCAGCCTGAATGTAACTGGTTTTTACTTAGTAGGTTACACTTATAACCATAGAGGACAAAGAGGTAGAGAAAAACTCCCTGTGATAATAGAGGCTTAACCTTAATAAACAGCTCACAGGAAAGACTGGGTGGTATAAATATTTTGTTAGCTTGAAATAGACATTTATAACCTTAAATGTTTACCACTATTCAAAGGCACATAGCAATTTAGAAATATTTGAGATTTAGTACAATTGAATTTAAGTTGTATGAAGTTAGCTTACATTTACATAAAGTTAAATTTAAGTTAAATGTACAGATATATTTAACAAGACTGTGTAAAATTGAGAAGTACTTGAATGTGAAGCTATGTATGACATAGTGAAAAAAGAAATTAGAGACAAAAAATAAAGAATAAAGCAAATAAAAGAATAAAAGCAAAAGGTAAATGAATTACAGGTTCTGTTGGCGGAAGAAGCTAGCTAGACTCCCTGTGCCTAGGTGGCCAGTGTAGCACAGGGAAGAACCATGGGGGGTGAGGCTAGGCCACGTTGTCAAAATGGCAGCTGTCATAAACATATCCCCAACAGCTGGCAGAAATGATAACATTTTGAGATTCAATTTTGTCTTGAGTAGATGCTGCCTCAGCCCAGCCACTGCCCTGAGACAAGCTGCGGCAGTAGCGGGCAGGAGAGTTTTAGTGTGGCGGAAAGAAAACAGAACCAAGTTGAGGGTAAGAGATTGTTTAGCAAAGAGATAGGAAAAACTCCTTCCATCTACCTGTTCGCTGGCAATAATTTGAAAGATCCTGTAAAATATCTGGATCTAGAGAGCCGTTATGTGGCCAATTTGAATTTCCTATGGGATATCTAGGTTACAAGGTTACTAGTTAGCCACAGCCGCTATGTCTCTAGTTAGCTACACACAATATATCACTACTTACCCACCCATACTAAGTCAGTAGTCAGCCAATTCACTAGCTAGCCAAAAACACCAAGAAAATAGTCAGCCACACACACTGATATAGTAGTTAGCCATTCTCCTATGTATTTTTATGTGTTTAGTCAACTACACACCTAAGTCACTAGTTAGCTACAAAGACTAGGTCACTAGTTATCCACACACATTAAATCAGTAGTTAGACACACACACTATGTCAGTAGTTAGACACATACTAAGTCTGTCTAAAAGAAAACAGCTCACACGAAGGTGGTCCCAGGACTTGGGAATCAGGCCTTTAATCCCAGCAGTAGGTATTTGGAGATAGGAGTGACATGGATGGACAGAGAGAGGAAGATAAGGTAGAGGAGACAGAAGAACATGCAGTGAGATGATTTTGTTTGAGCAATTAGTCTGAGGGATCGAAGAGATAGCAGTCAATCTGAGGAGGCAGTGTGAGGACAGTCTGAGAATAGGTAGAGAAAAGAACTCTAGTAGCCAGATGCTCTGAATCTGTGATCCTTCAGTTTTCACCCTCCCCTCCCTAATAGGTTACTGTGAGTTTTTACTAGTAAGATTAGAACTTGTGCTGGAAGTGATGTTCTCTCTTTGGAAGTGTGATATTTCAAAGTCAATAGAGGTAAAAATTTTAAATTATTTAAAATATTAACTTTATTTTTTTTGAAAATTACATTGGTATCTTTTTAATGTTTTTAATTTAAAAAAAATTTATACATATCAAACCAGTTCATTCCACCTTACCCCCACCCTCCTTCTTCCCCTCTCTCTCAACTTCCCGAGCCCACAACCACTCTCCCCTCCGATCCAAAGGACACTATACACATAGGGTGATGCCTTCCAGGAGAGGTCATCTAAATCTTTCAAGTCATTTGAAGTAGGGACTAAAATATCTCTCCTGTCTCAAGGTTAATGCATTATACCTCCATGGGGATATTCCCCCAAAGTCTTTTTAGCAACAGGGATGTTTCCTGATTCCACTGTCTGAAGTCCCTTAGACTGCACAGGACATTTAGCTTAGACCCATTTTCAGGGGTATCGTGGTTAAATAAGGATCAGGATAAACAAATAGGCCGAATAGATGTTTATTTAGGTAGAAATAACTTACAACCTAGACAGATAAACACCAGGAAATTCAACGCAATCCTCTCCTGTCCAAGTCACGCCAGCAATAGAGCTTTTACTGGCTCTTCCTCCGACTTCCTTCCACAGGTCACTTCCGCCCATGGCTTCACCCCCCCAATGGGCGTGGTCAGTGCCACAGAAGGACTATCTCACTATAATTCCCCTTTTAGTCTAAAGAAAAGATTTAGGCTTAATACAAAACTATATACAAAACAGTGAATAACAAGTGTGCTCTAAGAAAAGGAAAATCGAGTACAAAATGATCTACATATCTAGTCCTAGGGTGAGGGCACAATGGAGTTTACAATAGAGTTGTCCTAAGCTGGAAAATGTAAGTCTAGTACCTAATATATCTAACTAGGAAGAGAGAATAATAGTTGTGATAGTTTAATCTTCAACCTCATCAAGACTTGAGAAGGAAATTAACAATACTAGAGTAGACAGGAAATGCAGATGGACAACTTCCAAAAGGTGCTGCAAGAACAGAAACAGCAATCCACCTGAACAGTCACCCTAGGTCTCACAGCAATGTTGGTACACCCAGTTTTGGCTAAGGCCAATAGAACTTGACAGACAACAACAGTTATTAAATATGAATCACAGTTAACACTATTTAGTCCATTAACATTTAGCAAGATTAAAAGAAACTATTCTATTATCTATCTTAAATTTGTGAGTCTAAAGTCCTATATGTAACTTATCTTTAAGCATAACTAAGTACAGCTATAACCATAACTATCTGTCTTCAACTCCTTCAAAGACCACAGAAGGATAATATATAAGCTCTAGAAATGACAGATACAACTCACTGCCTGGTCACCTGAAGTTCTTTTGTAATCTTTCAACTTCAGCCCATAGGCCATCGTGTGTCTCACAGACTCTTCAGCAACGCAGGACTTTGTATGGCAGTTTGTCAGTCATTTTCCTCTGTGTCCTGTAGACTGTCTGGCAGACACTTCCATGAAGCAGGAACTCTATAGCAATGTCCATCTTGCATCTGCAGTCACTTTTCTGTGGGTCCTGCATGTCCAGTTTATACAGCATTAAGTTAAAAAGTCCAGACAAGAGCTGGATCTTGTCCAAATGGCTAGTCTTGCCATACTGGAAGCAAACTCCATAACGAGTTTCTTCAATGTCCATCTTCCTTTCTGGTGCAGGTGGTATTGCCAAGAGCAATTATGTCTCACTGTCACAAAAACCCTAAACCATTTTAAATGCCATA
Source organism: Phodopus roborovskii (assembly GCF_943737965.1). Classification (NCBI taxonomy): domain Eukaryota; kingdom Metazoa; phylum Chordata; class Mammalia; order Rodentia; family Cricetidae; genus Phodopus; species Phodopus roborovskii. The sequence goes on along the minus strand of NW_026126731.1, from coordinate 149,623 downwards.
TTCTGTAGGTCTTTGAAAGTTTTGAAGAATGCCTATCTATCTCAAATACATCTCTGTGTATCTTCAAAACCTAACTCACCAAGCTATAAGTTTTGACTATTATAGGTAACTATGTAAAATCTGTACTAAATTATACATTACATTTTTAAATGAGCTATATAAACACAATACATAAACAAGAAGAGAAATATACATATCACAACACTGACCTTAAATTATATCAATAAATGAAAATCCATTCCAAAATTAAGTATTCATATCTATACCATAATCCCCTTTTTACCTTTAAAAAGATATTGGTTGTGATCATTAACCATTTATAAACAAATCCATTTAAATGAAAACAATCATTTATAAACGATATTTGGGAATTTGGGCATCATTCTTTCCGAACTACTTCTTGCTGACAGGGGGTGCTGTCATGGGGGATCCTGAGAAGATGCAGAAATCTTGGCTGTAGTCTGCAAGGCTGCTTTGTTTAAGCTGTTTTTAATGTTGGATCACCAGAAACTCTGTTTCAGGGGGTCTGGCTTGATTAAACCACATTAGTCTGTAAGGAATCCACATGACCCCAACTGGATTGCATTACCCTACACATGGAATTGGGGTGGGGGGATGGGAGGGGAGGGTGTTTAGAGTGCATGTGAGAGGGCAGAGAGGGTAAAAGTGAGGGAACGAGGGAGGAAGGGTTGGGGGGAAGGGAAGGAGGGAGGGAGAGAGAACTGGGATCGACATGTAAAATAACAAATTAAATTAAGAAAATGCTTTGACCCCAAAATTTAAGTTGAAGGACAAGTTACTGGGGAAAAGGATTTCTATTTTTATTTCCACAGAAAATGAAAAGATGAGGATTCCTTCCAGACTAATGAGGTTTGATCACACCAGACTGCCTGAAACAGAGTACAAGCTGATCCTACATTCAAAACAGCTGAACAAAATAGCCCTACAGACTACAGCCAAGATACCTGAATCTTCTTCGACCCCCCCCAAGACAGCGCCCCTTACCAGCAGGAAGTAGCTTAGAAGGAACAACGCCCAACTTCCCAAATATTGTGTATCAATGTTTGTTTTCATTTAATTGGACTTTGTTATATAAAATTGAATAAAATAAAAAAATATAAAAAATGGCATTTATGATTTTAAATCATTATTTAGGAGCCATATTAATGCTGCCTAATACTGCCAAGCAGAAAAAGTTATGGTTAGCCCAGATATCAAAACTATCAGATGTGAGAAGGATATAGTTAATTAACAGTTCAATCTATAAAAAAAAATGACAGGGACCATTCCTTATATTCCTAGCCATAACTAATTATGTATGGGACAGATGGCAGAAGTACTTCACCAAATACAGAATGTGAGAGGCTATTTGTTTGATTGTTTGTCTTTTCTCTGTGGAAGAGAGACATGGAAAAGACTGACTTTTAGTCTAGGCAAAGCTGGTGCAAATAATTTTTCAGCATCTACAAATAATAAGCTGGGTCCTGCATGGAAGCAGATATTATATATGATCATCTTGCTCTGGCCCTGGCCCTGGCCCTGGCCCTGGCCCTGGCCCTGGCCCTGGCCCTGGCCCTGGCCCTGGCCCTGGCCCTGGCCGTGGCTGTTCTGGACCAATGCAAATCTAAACAATGCTGAGAAACCATGGGATCAAGCTCCTCTAAAAGGCAGAGAATGAAGAGGGATTTTATTTTCAAAAAGACGAAAGGTTTCTGGTAGAGGCGATTAATTGTATTGTATCCATTCTAGGAATTAGAAAATTGAAGCATAGTAAAACGGGTTAAAATACTCATCATTGTACTTGAATGGCATTATGATGCTTTCGTTTTCACGCTTATGGCACAATAGACCTGTTATAGCTTGAGAGACGGGTAAATATATAGAACCCAAAAGAAAGAGCCCAGCTTTGTTTTTGTGAGAAACTCAGTGAGGCTGTAAGGTTAGTTCATCTTTAGGTATGCTCCTTTTAGCATGTGGGAGGGGCACTAGAATGTGACAGAATATTGTTTTATAAATGTTGCCTGGCAACCCTGCTTGCATTCTGTATTCTGTTATCAAGGGCCAAGTACCAGAGAGCAGCTTCGAGAAAGTGTTATCATGGGACATTACAGTCTCCCAAGATAACTATCTCCTAAATCTTTCAATGACAGCATTTGATTCCCCTAAGCAAGTCATAGCCAAATCTCTGGAAGTTTGCCTACAGCTTTTACTGGTCATCAAATTCTAGGTTACCTAATTATCAGAGAACATTCAATTTCTTCTGTTTATGAATTCTCTCTCTCCTAAGAATTAATTCTATGGAAACAAAGATAATAAGACTCACAGTTATTCATCATTAACTTCCTTCAGGATGGTGATAATCCATTTGTTAGAGTAGACTTAGGGATTATTGGATTGCAGTCCATTTCTTTTGAGGCAGCTGTCCAACATGAAATATGTAGGATCTTCTAAAAACCCTGCATACACAATGACCTTTCAGCATTTAAACATTTCACGACTCTGCTCTCCGATTAAATAAGGGATGAACCTGGGAGTTTCCCACAATCATGTGGGAGTCAGTGAGAGTCAATTGTGTCGAGTATGGCAGACCATTTCATCATCTAATTATGTTGTCATTTGATTATTAAAATAGGACATTAGATAATCCATGATCAGTGGATTCCACAATGTGGGAAACAATTACTATGGACCATCTAAATATCAATTTTGTAGTTAAAATATTTAAATTAATCACGACAGCATCGTTCAAGAGCCTGGTTTGGAGCCACCTTAGGGAAGTAGATGATGTTACATGAACTCATTGTTAGATTATTTAAGTATATAAAACAATGATTATATCATCCATGACACCTGCAATCTGGTGTCGCAGATCATCTAATTACATAATTAAAGTATTTAAATAGACAGTCTGTGTTAATACCCAAGATAATGTAAATATTTGTATGGTTATGTAAACAACAACCCTCCATTCCATGACGAGACCTGTAAAGCTCCCCTTGTGGAGATAATTTGCAATATCTTCACATTTTATGATTCATTGACTCAATTGATGATGATGACATCCTTCATGACTGGAGTCTGGCCATGCTTCCCTGCCAGTAAAATGCCACATCTCCTATTTATTGGGACAATTAGCTATTGCTGACTTATTTAATTCTTTAAATTATATAAGCGACAGACAATGCCATCACCGATTACGATTAGTGTGCAAATTTCTATCAGGGACAAGGTTAGGAAAGATTTAGACATGGGCAGAGCATTTTGTGAATGATCTATGCATCTCCCATAGTAAAAAGGGTGCTGGATGATTGAGTCCAGAAGATTGCTTGGGGCCATTTGAGAAGTACAGGGAATTCACCAAGGCCGGCATGGTGGTCTGTGTGTTGATTACCCGCTTGTCCTCCACATCTTCACATCGGTTGTGATCTAGCATGAGAAGAATCATTGGCACTAGGAGGTCGGCACCATCTCCGAGACCTGGCAAAAGGATGACGACCCAGAACACGGAAGAACATCTCTCTCGCAGATATGCTGGTTATGCCCCAGCTGCAGCCATCTTTTTCAGCTGATAGCAACATCTTGGTTACTACTTGTAAGCCAGGAATGGGCCCATTATCTCAGAGTCTGCAGCACCACAACAGAGATTCAGGTGCTGGTGATGATGTCAGGCCAACAGAATTCAACATGCAAGACAGTAAGATTATCTGACGATTAACTTATGGCATTTTAAAAATCCTTGATGACAGCATACATTTCCATATCTGTCCCGCTCTACCGTCTCGCCAGCAAGAACGACGCGGCACACAGATAGGATCCTTCTGCGATAATAGCTTTAATGCTTCTTGAGAGGCAGAGCATAAGCTTACTCCAACTGTAGAGCGAAGAACCCGAGAGCAAAACCCACACCCTTATATAGAAACTCAGCCTAGCTTAGGACGTGTCACTCCCTGACTGGTTGCTCGCTCATCAGGCCAAATGACGCCACGGGAGAGGCGCGGGAGAAATCCCCTTGCACGCATGCACAGGCTTATTTATGCCAACTGTCAGCCGGATGCCAGTGCCATCTTGTAATGGAGAATGTAGGGATGGCTCCCTACATCTCCCCCTTTTTTCTTATTTAATGATAAGGCTTTATATTTTCAGAAGCAAATAGGTCACCCTTATGTTAAGGGATAGAGGCAGAGGTCGTACCTTCCCAAATAAACATTAAGACCATGTACAAGAGTCGCCATCAGGCTGTTAAGTTGACCCGAGGTGCTCTCGACCTCTCCTCTGCCGTTTTTCTGGGAAAGGGGAACTAGGGCAGGCAACCCTTATGCAGGACAATGTGCCTCCCAGAGAGGCCTGCCTATTGAGCAACTCTCTGTGCAATGCCTTGCTCAACATCCCTCATGGGCTGCTCAAGCCAGACACTCTACCCTGTGCAATGAGCCTAGGCTCCGGGTGTGCAAGAGCTATCCGGCCGGCGGCCTATTGCTTAAGCATAGACAGCCAAACATCAGCTGACGTTCCACTATCAAGTGCGGCAAGTGCCTGGGCGATAACCACCTTATCTCTTTTTGCCTGATTCCTGAGTTTTGCAAACCAGCCAAAGAAGCAACAGCAGACCACAGCAGATGGCTGCAAAGAATAACCCCACCCCCACCCATTTCTTAAAATAGGAAACAGCCGAGGCAATCCAAGATGCTAGGCCCTCCGTCAGGGACAGATCGAGGCGGGTGGAATTAATCTGGATAATAGCGGTCCTTAATTCTCGGAGGGTCTGTTCAAATTCTGTGGTCCAATTCTGTAACATGAACTGAGAAAGACTCTTAGACAAATTAGTTGCTTTGGTAAAATTTTCATATTGAATGGAGGTGACACATAAACCAGGGAGCTTCTGCTCACAGCCCAATACTAAATCTATACGTTGGTTCACCAACATCAAGCCCCCCTGAATTTGAGTATTGGCTGAAGTCTGTTTATCCAGAGCCTCCGAAACTGTCCTTAGGCAAAAAGGCTAGACCCAGCTCCCTATTGGTGGCAAAGAATCGGGGAAAGACCTGAGCATTATACATCAATGGCGTTGGAAGTGGGAACGTTGACATGATTCCCCAACAAGGCTCCCCTTGGACAGCTGGGATGCTGAGTATCATCAGTGACATCAGGGGGAGCAGTCGGCTCCCCTTTTTCTTGTCCTCGGGTCTCCACATCTTTCTGCTCCAGGACCATCCGAGTGAGTCTTTCTGGGACCCAGAAAGGATTTTCTTCATTCTGTGGGAAAACACAAACAGCTCCCCTGGATCTTATTAGAATAGGATCCGGGCCTTTCCATTCATTGGTTAACACATCTTTCCATTTTACCAGTTCCTTAGGTCGACATGGGTCTGAGCAATGTCGCTCTGCCGCAGACCGACCATGTTCATCCATGTTTAAAAAATTCATGGTGAAAAGTGCCATTGCTATAGCCACCCGTGGCATGGGGGCAAACCCATCATTATTCCCCCTTTTTGCTTAAGGAGATATGATTTGAGTGTGCGATGTGCACGCTCAATAATGCCTTGTCCTTGAGGATTATATGGCAAGCCCGTGACATGTGTGACTTGCATTTGTGCACAAAACTGTCTGAATTTTTGAGAAGTATAGGCAGGCCCATTGTCAGTTTTTAAACATTTAGGCTTACCCCAGGCACTCCATGCCTCAAGACAGTGTTGAATAACGTGGGAGGTTTTCTCCCCAGTGAGTGGTGTGGCATGGAGAACGCCAGAGCAGGTGTCTATTGATACATGCACATATTGTAACTTTCCAAAGGATGAGACATGGGTCACATCCATCTGCCAAACCTGTAAGGGCTGAATGCCTCGAGGATTAATTCCAAAATGGGGTGCAGGCAGAAACTGACAACAATGTTGACAATTGACAACAATCTCACGAGCCTCCTTCCTAGTGATGGAAAAATGGCGTCGCAGGGTTTCAGAAGTCACATGAAAATTCTTGTGAAATTCCTTGGCAGCCTCTAGTGGCAGGGCTAGAACCATGGCAACCAATCTAGTTGCTTTGTCAGCCAAATCATTACCTAAGGCCATGGGTCCTGGTAGCCCGGAATGTGCCCTTATGTGAGTAATAAAGAAGGGCTGCCCTCTAGCAAGCAGACAATTTTGGATGTCCAGAAAAATGATTGCAACCTTGCTGGTCATTTTTATAATGCCAGCCGTTTCTAACAATTTTACAGCATTAACTACATTAGATGAATCTGACACGATGTTCAATGGACCCTGAAACCTTTGTAGTACTTCCAAAACTACTATGCATTCCACCACTTGAGGCGATGTTTCCTGAAATTGTTTGGAGTATATTTTGCCCTCCACCACAAAAGCTCCCAATCCTGTCTTAGACCCATCAGTATACACCACCAGTCCATTTTTAATAGGATGACTTGAGGTAATTTTTGGAAAAATCATAGGCTGGTTAAGGGCAAATTGTAAAAGTGGATGTTTAGGATAATGATTGTCTATCTTTCCAACAAAGGTTGTGACCAAAATAGCCCAATCATTTGAAGTAGCGGCAAGGGTGGCAACCTGTACAGCATTATAGGGTACAATCAGCAAATTAGGTTCAATGCCGAAGTGCATGAGGGAGGCCTTTAATCCTCTCATGGCCAGTTGGGCCACCGCGTCCGGGTACCAATCAATAACTTTCATGGGAGAAGCATTAGGGTGTATCCATAATAAAGGACCTTGTTGCCATAATACTGCGGTCGGAAGCCCTTTTGTCCTGAACACGCATAGAGTAATCGGTTTATTTTCCTCTATGCGTGACAATTGAGCCATCTGTATGGCTGCTTCCACCTTTAGTAAAGCCTGTCTTGCGGCGGGAGTCAATTCTCTTGGGGATGCAATGTGGCTATCTCCCTCCAACACATCAAACAAAGGCTTAAGCTCGGCGGAGGGAATTTTTAGAAAAGGTCTGAGCCAATTTATGTCCCCCAATAACTTTTGAAAATCATTAAGAGTATGTAGATAATCCTTTCTGATTTCTAATCTCTGCGGCACAATCTTATCTGGAAAGATCTTGGAGCCTAAAAAATGTCCAGTATCCGAGATTTGTACTTTATCTGTGGCTATATATAGGCCTCTCTTCTCCAATGCTTGCAACAATACAGGATATGCCAGTTTTAAAAGATCAAAATCTTTATGACATAGCAAGATGTCATCCATACAATGCAACAGCATCAGAGAAGGGAATTGTCTTTTAACTGGGGCCAAGGCTTCATACACATACAGCTGACAGATGGTTGGACTGTTTGCCATGCCTTGTGATAAGACCTTCCACTGAAACCTCTTGTCCGGTTCAGCATGATTTATAGATGGTAAAGTAAAGGCAAATCTGGGTCTGTCATGCTCATGTAAAGGTATGGAAAAAAAAACAATCCTTAATATCCACAATCAATAGCGGCCAAAATTTGGGAAGTGTGGTAAGCACTGCGTTGTATGGGGCCAAAAAGCTGCATTTGCTCATTAATAGCGTGTAAATCATGAAGCAAGCGCCATTTTCCAGATTTCTTTTTTATTACAAAAATTTGAGTATTCCATGGTGAGGTGGAGGCCTCAATATGGCCTAATTTTAATTGCTCCTCTATAAGCTGATTCACCGCTTGTAATTTTTCAGAGGTAAGCGGCCACTGAGGAACCAATACCGGATCCTCCGTTTTCCAAGGTATGGGTCGTGCTGCCTCAGTGGCGCCTAGGAAAATCCCAGACCCTGTCTATTTCTATTGGGGTTAGGAGCAACGGGCTCAAGGCGCCCCTGTTCATAGCGGCCCAAACCGTTGCCCTGCCGATATCCCATTTTGCCCATGATCCCCTAAGTCTGTGGTGAATATTCGTTTGTCAGCATCAGTCCCATGTCTTGCATGACATCTCGTCCCCATAAATTCACAGGCATCGGTAATACATAAGGAGTAAATTGCCCTTTTTAACCCTCCTGGGGTCTCCAGCTAAGGGGGCGGCACTGATAGTGGGGCAGGACTTATAGCCAAGACCCTGTAAAGAGTGTGACGATTCCACCACTGGCCATGTCTTCGGCCACCAGTAGGTGGAGACAATACTCTTATCAGCCCCCGTGTCCAAAACGCCTTCAATTTTCTTTTCATTTATTCAAAGTGTAGTTTTTGGCCTACTATTTAAAGACATGACCAAATAGGCAGAGTCTGTTCCTGAGGATCCCATTTGTTTTGGGACACCATCAATGGGCCCATGTTGGTTATCATGAGGTAGGAGCAGCAATTGTGCAATCCTGTCTCCCTGACTGATGGAGAAAACCCCGGTAGGGCTTGAGCATAGTGACTGTATCTCGGGGGTGTGGGCATCATCCACAATTCCTGGATGTACTATGAGCCCCCGTGCTATAAGGGAGCCTCGCCCAAGGATCAATCCCATAGTGCCTGAAGGCAGAATAATTGATTCTAAAGGCACAGGCTGAATACCCATTTGGGGCATTAGTAAGATTGAGGAGGCGGCACGCAGGTCCATTCTGATGGGTCTGCTTGGCCGCTCTCCTGGTTCCCTTCCAGAGATTTGACAAATCGGTTCCCATATCTTCGAGGGCCCTGGGACCAAGGGCCCGTCTGCCCGTTTTTTGACACCTCAAGGGTCGGAGCCTCTGTCGGAGGGAGGAGTCTCCCTTTAATGTCTCTAAAAATCTGCATTGCTCTGCCTGATGGTAGCCTTTGCGACATCGGGTGCAGAGGCTCGCCCTAGGGGCATTGGACATTTTACAGTCCTTTTTTATGTGCCCTGGTTTTCCACATCCAAAACATGTCTTACCGGGAGGTTTTTTGTTTTGCCTTTGCACCTTGATAATTGCCACCACTTAACCTGTAATGCTCAGAGGCCCCCCATCTCCCTACATACCCTGAGCCAATCCTGTAGCCTCTTACTTTTTTCGAGGTGCTCTAGCGGTGTGGCATTCTTGGGTAGCTTGTTCAAAAATCAATTGTTCTTGCAGGGGCATGACTTGTTCAGTATCCCCGAAACTGCGTTCTGCTGCTTGTGTCATCCTGGCTACAAAGTCTGAGAAAGGTTCCTGGGGGCCCTGCTTGATCTCAGTAAGCTGACCACTACCCTCCCCTTTATGGGAGAGCAACTTCCAGGCCTTAATGGCTGTAGCTGAAATTTGTGCATAAGCTCCCCAATGATAATTCATTTGATTATTAACATGAGGGTCCTGCCCAGTGAGTAATTCAAAAGTCCAGGCTTGCTGCTCCGGAGTTATTGCAGCAGCATTAGCTATTGCCTGTGTTTGGGCCGCCTCATGCCAGAGGGCCCTCCATTCCATATATTGTCCCATGCTGACCAAAGCTGATTTTGCAATCGTCTCCCAATCTGCTGGAGTCAAAAGATACAGGGCCAATATTTCTAGTTGAACTATGGTAAAATTTGCTGTAACTCCATATTTTCTAACTGACTCTGCCAATTCCTTTATTTGATTATAATCCACTGGGGCGGCCACTCTCCCTCTGTCTGCATTCTCGAAAACTGGAAATGGAGGTGTAACGAAGCCAGCTTTCTTCTGACCCCTGACAGGATTAAGGAGAAGCCTTCTCTATGGGATCCTCGGGTCCCTCGGTTATCAAGCTCATATGGAGGCGGAGGAGCAGAAGGCAATAAAGCAGAAGGCTTCTCGTCCCCTTTCTTAATAGTAATAGGAAAGCCAAAATCATCATGGGGTGGTACCTTTCCCCTTCATATCTGGCGGCCTCTTCCTCCAAGTCCGCCTCCTCTTCCGTGTCCAAGACATCAGACTCTTCGGACTCAGAGGGGCCTTCAATACCCGGGGCCTCCAGATATAACTTAGGATAGAGGCCGCTTGAGCTCTCCCTTTTGTTTAGGTCTTTCTTTTTAGACCTCCTAAGAGATTTCTTTGGTTTCTCCTCCTGACTATCTTTTCCAGAGGGTCATTTTTCACTTTTAGTTTCCTTTTTCCATGCACCCATCCTCTTGCTTTGTTCAGCTTATGATAGACTATCCAGAAACTCGGTTAAAATCCCTTGTCCCTCCGCAATAGCAGACTTACAATCCTCATCCCCTAAACAATTTTCTATTATTGTCCAGTTGGCCATAGCGCTAGGCCCAAGTTCTCCATTGGCCCGAGCACGCTCAAGATCCCATCCTAACTGCCTCCATGGGGCCAATGAGAGAGAGCCCAAGACGGCGAACCAGGGAGCTACACTGTCTACATCCTTGACAAATCGCTGTAGGAGTCAGTGAGATAGCTTCAGATTCCGCTGTGTAAGGATTGATTGCAGTGCTGTAACAGTGGAATGCGTAGAGCCCATGGCTGCGCGACGGACGCCCGCGGCTTATCTAGGTCCGTCTTACAAGCGTTGGTACCACGCGAAACCAAAAGTGGATCTGGAGCCCCTTGCTTTTTTATTTACAAAAGACTTAAGAGGCGCAGTGTACCGCGGATTATCTACGTGCGACTTAAGTACAGAAAACTCCTTAGCAGCGGCCTGGATGGTAACAAAAGAGGATCAACAGAAAGAGGATGAAAGCGATACCAACCAATACTAAAGCAAAGATGTTATGAGGATCAGTCATACCTTACTGAACTTACCTCCTCGCAGTTCTGAATCACCCCAACTGGAAAGTTGGTGGTCTTCGATGGTGCTGATGATGGATTGGTCGAGTTCCCGGGTTTCGGCATCAGTTGTCCTGTGCTACTGTCTTGCCAGCAAGAACGACGCAGCACACAGATAGGATTCTTCTGCGATAATAGCTTTAATGCTTCTTGAGAGGCAGAGCATAAGCTTACACCAACTGCAGAGCGAAGACCCCGGGAGCAAAAACCCACACCCTTATATCGAAACTCAGCCTAGCTTAGGACGTGTCACTCCCTGACTGGTTGCTCGCTCATCAGGCCTAATGACGCCACGGGAGAGGCGCGGGAGAAATACCCTTGCATGCGCACACAGGTTTATTTATGCCAACCGACAGCCGGATGCCAGTGCCATCTTGTAATGGGGAATGTAGGGACGGCTCCCTACACCTGGAAGCAACCTAGATGCCCCTCAATTGAAGAATGGTTAATGAAGATGTGGCACATCTACACAATGGAATACTACTATGCAGAAAAAAACTAATGGAATTTTGAAATTCGCAGGCAAGTGGATGGCACTTGAAGAAACCATCCTGAATGAGGTAACTCAGTCACAAAAAGAGGAACACAGAATGTACTCACTCATATATGGATTTTAGACCTGGATCAAAGATCACCACCCTATAATTCACATCACCAGAGGGACTGGGATACAAGGTGTATTCTAAGCGATTCACATAAAGTCCCTCACAGAACTGGGAAGGGACAAGTCCCTCAGGTGCAGTGGGGGGCAGAAAATGGAGAGAGAAGTAGGAGAAAATGAGTGGGAGGAAAGGAAAACATGTTCGACCAGGAAGATTGAGCCTGGTTAGGAATAGAAGATAGGAAAGAGAGAGACAGAGACAGAGAGAGAGAACAGACAAGAGGGAGCCTATATTGGTTTGAAGATAAAATTGAACACAAAGAGAGGTATAGAGAACTACAAGACTGCTCCCAACTAACAATCTGAGCTTCCGTGGAAAGGCTATCATAAATGCCCTTCCCGGAGAGTGAGATCAACAACTAACTTCTCCATGGAGCCCTCAACTAATGCCTGTTGAAAACAGGATCAAACACCCATACATTAACACTGAGTCGAACTAGAACCCAGATGCAGATGGAGAGGACAAACCATGCTGCAGAAACACATACAGACAGCTTACCTGAACAAGGAGGAGCTAACAGCCACTAGACAGATAGCTGGGAAGCCAGCATGGGACTGACTCAGGCCCCCCTGAACAAGGGTCTCAGCCAGAAGGACTGAGAAGTCTAAGAGACCTCAGACAGAGGAGCCAGGATGTATCCCTGGTGCGCAAAAGGACTCTGCGAACATATCCCCCATGGAGGGATAACTGCCTTAATCTAGAGACAGGAGAGAAGCCCCAGTCCCTACTTTCATGATCTGTCAGGTCTACATGACCCCAACTGGATGGCATTCCCCTACATATGAAATTGGGGTGGGGGGATGGGAGGGGAGGGTGGTTAGAGTGCATGTGAGAGGGCAGAGTGGGTAAAAAGTAGGGAAGGGGGAGAGAGGAATGGAGGGAGGGAGAGCAAATTGGGATCGATATGTAAAATAATAAATTAAATTTAAAAAATGCTTTGACTCCAAAATTAAGTTCAAGGACATGTTACTGGGAAAAGGATTTCTATTATTGTTTCCACAGAAAATGAAAAGATGTGCCTTCCTTCCAGACTAATGTGGATTGATCAAGCCAGACCTCCTGATAGAAAATACCAGGTGATCCTACATTCAAAACAGGTGGACAAAGCAGCCTTACAGACTACAGCCAGGATTTCTGCATCTTCATAGAATCCCCATGACAGCACACCTTACCAGCAGGAAGTAGTTTGAAAAGATCAACCCCCAAATCCCGAAATATTGTCTATAAATGTTTGTTATTATTTCAATGGACTTGGTTATGTAAAATGAAAAAAAAAGAATAGAAGCGTTGATTGAAAAAAATTATAAAAACAAAAATAAAAATGGGGTACAGAACAAAAGAAATAATTCTCAGTAGAGGAAACCAAAAAAGCTGGAAAACACTTAAGAAAATGTTCAACATCTTTAGCTATCAGGGAAATGCAAATCAAAACAACTTTGAGATAACATCTTACTCCTGCCAGGATTGCTAAAATTAAAAACACCAATGACAACTTATACCAAAGAAGATGTGGAGAAAGGGAACATTCCTCCACTGCTGGTGGGAGTACAAACTCGTACAGACATTTTGATGATAAGTATGCTGGTTCCTCAGGAAAATGGGAATTAGTTTACCATGCGACCCAGCAATCCCCCCTTAGACATATACCCAAATGATCCATATCCTGGCAATAAAGACATCTGTTCAACTATTTAGATAGCAGCATTATTTGTAGTAGCAAGAAACTGGAAACAACCTCGATGATCCTCAATTGAAGAATGGATAAGAAGATTGGCACATCTACACAATGGAATACTACTCTGCAGAAAAAAATAATGGAATCTTGAAATTCGCAGGCAAGTGAATGGCTCTTGAAACAACCATCCTGAATGAGGTAACCCAGTCACAAAAAGATGAACATAGGATGTACTCGCTCATATATGGATTTTATACCTAGAGCAAAGGATCACCAGCCTATATTTCACACAACCAGAGGAACTAGGATACAAGGTGTATTCTAAGAGATTCATATAAAGTCGCTGACAGAAGGTTGATGGGACAAGTCCCCCAGAGCACATGGGAGGTGGGGGGGGGTCAATGAATGTAGAGAGAACTAGGAGAAAGGGAAGGAGAGAAAAGAAATTGCGACTAGGAAGATTGAGTCAGGGTAGGAATACAAGACAGAAGAGAGAGAGAGAGAGACTGAGAGTGAGTGAAAGAGAGAGAGGGAGACAGAAAGAGAGAGAGAATAAAAGAAGGAGCCAGTATTGTTTTGAAGAGAAAAGTGAATCTAAAGAAAAGTCCAGAGACCTACAAGACTGTTGCCAACTAACAAATTGAGCAACTGTGAAAAGGCTACCATAAATGCCCTTCCTGGATAGTGAGATCAACAACTAACATATTCACCATCATGGAGCCCTCCTATAGTGCTGTTGGAAACAGAATCAAACACCCAAACCTAAACACTGAGTTTAACTAGAATCCAGATGCAGATAGACAGAATAAGACCAGGTTGTAGAAACACACAGAGACAGCTGACCTGAACAAGGAGCAAATAACAGGCACCCAGACTGATAGCTTGGAATCCAGCATGGTACTGACTCACTCTTATCTAAATATGGGTCTCAGCTAGAAGGACTGAGCAGTCTTAGGGACTGCAGACAGTGCAACCAGGATGTATTCCTCGTGCACCAAAGGTCATTGCAGACACATCCCCCATGGAGGGTACTACCTTAACCTAGAAACAGGAGAGAAGTCCTAGTTCCTACTTCAAATGACTTGACAGATCTACATGACTACACCTGGATGGCATTGTCATACATGTGGAATTGCGTTGGGAGCTGGGAGCGGAGGGTGGTAAGGGTGCATGTGAGGGGGAATAGCGTGTAAATGGTGGGAGGGAGGGAGGGAGAGGGAAATGGGATCCACATGTGAAATAAAAAATAAATAAGAAAATTAAAAAATAAAATAAAATAAATACTCCCAGGCCAGAATCGTACAGGCTGCTGGTAATACAGAACACCAGTGTAAACAGCACCAGGCTCCTACTGGTACAGAAGCCCTAAGCCATGCTCATCCAGGATCCATGCTGGGTTGCTGAAGGTCTAGGTGCATTGGGCCACGGGGTGGGCAGTCAGAGAGGAGAGGAGTTCTGAATCCCTAGGGGCTAATGACAGAACCAGCCCCTCGTCCATCCCTCCTCTCCTCAGATGGCAGTGACTGTGACCATAGGGAAAGGGGTGAGGGTGAGATTGGGGAGGTGGAGGATGAGGGGTGTTGGGGAGAACAACTTTGGTAAAGATTTTTGTGTCAACTAAAAAAAAAATAAAAATAACAAAATATATGGTAATTAGAAGTGATAGCTATATGCAGACTTGTTACAATCAGTCTGAAGCAAAGAAGACAAAATAAGATAACAGTGGTCTAGTAGACATGTCAAGTGGCCTGCAGATTTATAGGTCGATGCAACTCATCAAAGCAGAACAGAGAACATCAGAAGGAACTTCATGTGTTACGAGTATGATTCCATTTCTCTGGGCAATAAAATGTAGAACAGGAAAAAGGATTGACAAGATCCAGAAGAGTGGAAAAGAGATAAAAATAAAATTATAATACTGAAAGATAACATAAAACAAGATCTCGTGTAACCCACAAAATCCATAAAAGGAGCCAACAGTTAAGAGAGCAGAGTGTACAGAGAGGCTCAGGGGAAAGCACCAATGTAAGAAGGTAGAGTCAGGAATTAAATAAATAAATAAGATTTCACTTCAGGCATGCATATCTGGGTAAGAGTCACTGATAAGAAAAAAGAAAAAGAGAAACGAGAGACATTTCTACGCTTGGGATGTCTGAGAAAATCGAGAGAGACTAAAGGTAACGTAAAAAGTTATGGAGGTTCAAAGAAAACTCGTCAAATGTTTGCTGTGGGCTCTCATATCTACAAATATAAATTTAAGATTAGTAATATGAGTTAAAATTTTTGACCATACCAGGTTAATGGTTTAAAAGTTCTGTTTATTTCTCTCAAGAATAATATATGTACTTGCTAAAAAGTTCTGTCAGTGTTTCCTGTTAGAAACCTGTTTGTAGCAAGAATAGAGCTAAAACAAAAATGGTTTAAACATATTTGCTGTCTAATGATAACAGCCCCCAGCTCAAAATTTACCTCTGAGCACTGGTCATTAAATTCAGATTATCAGAAAATCAGATGTCCTTTTAATGTAGATGACATTAATTCTGTTTTATGTCGAAAGCTGTTAAAAATTGAAACTAGTTAAAAAGTTACAATTATTAACACTGTAAATTAACATAAACTTAACAGGCACTAAGGTGACAATGGGTTTAACGAAATAAAGGATGCTAAAATTATTTGATATTATAAGAAGTCAGTACAGGATGTTTAATTGGTTTATCAAACAGTTTTTTTATATGTTTAAATTCAGAAGGTTACATTATATTTGTGCTTTATTACATTGTTAATATTTGAACTTAAATTAAAGGGCTAAAATTTAAGATCATAGCCATACACTGTATATACTAAGCAAAAGTTGAGAAGCTCATTTTTTTTTTATGATACAGATGGCAATCCATCCTTGTTTTTGCTAAATTTGGTAAGCATAAGTTATTTAGATAAACTGAATCACATAGCTGTTTTATGTTTTCCTAAAAGGAGTTTCAAATTAAAATCAGTATTTTTAAAGCTAAAACTGACAATGCAAAGTTCTAGTTTTATAAAATCTGGTAACTACTATAAAATGTTAAGAAACACAAGTTAACAGCCATCCTTATAGATTAACTTTTGGTTATAGTCAAACTAAGTATTAATGATTAATATCAGGAATAAACCTCACTCTGTCTCCTATACATATTCTAAAAGTTTAAGCTTAAATCGAGTAATTGAAAACCAAGTTGTCTATTAAGACCTACCTAGAAAGACTTCTAATACTACATAGATCTGTGGAATAAGACATTTAAATATTAACTAAAAAACTGTAATAATTTCAGACAAAGAATCACAAAAACTAACAATGAACAAAGAAAGGTCTCTAAAGAACATTGTGGGGCAGCATGGATTGTGATGACACTGACCAGGGAGCAAGATGTTAAAACACAATACCTGCAGCACGATAGGACCCAACTTGGACTGTGTAGAGGCTGCAGGGTACTGGAAAATTGTATACACCTTTGCCTGGACAAAATAAGTTCAGACTTTTCCAATTACAGGTTCCACAGTGGGGGGAAAACACCTCTCACATTATGTACTTGGTGAAAAATTTCTCCCCTCAATGCCATAGAAAATTGGATATGGCTAAGAATATAAGGAATGGTCCCTGTGATTTTTTTTAATAGATTCAAAAGTAACATATAGTTTATCCTTCTCAGATCTCTAATTCTATTGATGGCTTGGCTAACAAAACTTTGTAAGCTTGGCAATAAAGGCAGACTTGATATGGCTCCTAAATAAGAATTTAAAAATATAAAGATATATAAGTCTTTTTTGAACATTTATTTATTAATTATGCATACAGTGTTCTGCCTGCATAAATGTCTGCACACTCAAAGAGGATACCACATTACATTATAAATGTTTGTGAGCCACAATGTAGTTGCTGGGGATTGAACTCTGGACTTCTAGAAGAGCAGCCAGTACTCTTAACCTCTGCCACATCTCTCTAGCCCAAGACATATACTTCTTAAAGATATAAAAAATTAATTTACAATATAAAAATTCAGAGCTTAACTTTTTAATCAAGTTCTGATAAGTTAATCTAGCAGGGACTCCCAGCTGTTTAGTCACAAACTCAAAGTTTTATGATTTATATTGGGTGTCATCGAAGTGTAAATATGAAGGATGTTTCATTAGGCCTAAGGCACCACTGACCAATCTATACATGGATCGCTCTTGACAGAAGAAAAAGCTTCTAACCCAAATCTGTAAATTTTGCTAGGACTCAAAGGCATAAGTTCATTCCTGTTGTTTTATAGATACCCAAAATCTACTTTTTCTACAATTTGGATTTCAGCACAGATTGGTGATGATAATATATCTAAAACTTTTATGTCCTTTTATATAACACAGTTCATATAGGCTTCGAAGAGTCAAATGTCATAAAGCTTTTGTCCACTTCTTACAGGACAAAAGGACTGCAGATAAACACGGCTTTCCTGAGGATGGGATTTTCACCCTGGTCTTGCTGTCTTTCTTGATCACCAAAGGTAAGGAACTAAGAGTCCCAATTAAATATATACATTTTTACCTTTGTTCCCAGTTTAAACATGTCTCAGACGATTTGTACTTCTGGCAGATGAGTATCAGTTGCTGACTACAGCCTGCTCCTCTATAGTGCTCTCCCTACTTACTATGAACAAGCCCAGCCAAGGTGAATCTTCAACAGTGTCTACAAACTGATGCCTCTGATAAATGGTCCATTTCCTGAATCCCACTTCCTTTTGTTGGATTTGTCTAGCATTTTAACCTACTTGCAACTCAGAAAACACTGCAAAAGTAAGCAGGAAGTAGTACAGGCATGTCGCTGGCACAACAGTGTTTTGATTTTCAAATAGTTGTCAACTCGAGTTCTATAGCCTATAAAGCCTCCTTGAGCAGCTTGTTACTATTGTGCCTACTGGTTTCCTCAACTTCCAAGGAAGTGACTCCTGGCTGCAAAAGCAAAAGGTTTTTACTGGTAAAAATCAAACCAGCTGGGACCTCACTCTGTCAGAAAAGTAAGGTAGTGGCTTAAAATTCTGAGGGGTTTATAACAGGGTAAACAGAAAGTGAAGCTTGAGATCACTATTCTCAGTTCACAAGGTTTGCAAGATACAGACAGTTCATAGAGTACAAATTTATTTACAAGGTCTTCATGGATCTAAGTTAATAGAATCCATCATTTGTTTAGGCAAGATTGATAAGCACACCTGAAAGTTTGGGGTTTTTTCTTTGATTTTACTTCTTCTCCTGAGTCAGGGACTTACCTATTGGCAGAAATTCTTGTTCTCATTAATTTTTCCTTCTTCCAATAAGCCCTAATTTTATAACTTTTAGTTATTAATTTTTCCATCACATTGCCTCTTTAACACAAACCTTAGATGCCCAAATTTTGGGCCTCCAATAGGTAAAAGACTTCTGGTACAGGTTACTCACATTGCCCTGCTATGTATAAGACTTTACTTTGGTTTACTTTTGATATAGCATCTCAACCAGGGAAAAGGTGAAATGTATTCTTTCCTGTACTACTTCCTGCTTACCTTTGCAGTGTTTTCTTGGGCGTGAAATGGCTAAAATGCTATATAAAACCAAACAGAAAAAATAAAAAAAGAGAAAAAGGAGGGTGGATTCAGCAAATTAGCAAATTGCACATTTATCAGAGGCATTAGTGTATAGACCCTGTTGAAGATTCACATTGTCTGTACTGGTTCACAGTAAATCCAGAGCAGTATTTAGGAGCAGAATGTAGTCAGTAACTGATGCTCATCTGCCAGAAGCACAAATCTGCTGAGACATGGTTAAATTGGGAACATAAGTTTGAGATATATTATCAACACCACTCTGTACTGAAATCTATATTGTAGAAAAAGTTGATATTGGGTATCTGTAAAACAGCAGGAATGTACTTATGCCTTTCAGTCCTAGCAAAAACTACAGATTTGGGTTACAAACTTGTACATTTTTCTTCTGTCAAGAGAGATCCATGTATAGATTGGTCAGTGGTGCCTTAGGCCTGATGAAATATCCTTCATATTTACACTTAGATGACACACAACATAAATCATAAAACATTGAGTTTGTGACTAAACGGCTGGGAGTCCCTGCTAGATTAGCTTATCAGAACTTGATTAAAAGTTAAGCTCTGAATTTTTATATCATAAATAAATTTTATATATTTTAAGACGTATATGTCTTGGGCTAGAGAGATGGTTCATTGGTTAAGAGTACTGGCTGCTCTTCTAGAAGTCCAGAGTTCAATCCCCAGCAACTACATTGTGGCTCACAAACATCAGTAATGAGATGTGACTACCTCTTCTTGCCTGCAGACATATGAAGGCAGAATACTGTATGCATAATTAATAAATAAATGTTCAAAAATGACTTTTATGATTTTAGATCCTTATTTAGGAGCCATATTAATGCTGTCTAATACTGCTAAGCTGACAAAGTTATGGTTAGCCCAGCCATCAAAACTATCATATGTGAGAAGGATATAGTTAATTAACTGTTCAATCTACTAAAAAATCTGACAGGGACCATTCCTTATATTCCTAGCCATAACCAATTGTGTATGGGACTGAGGGAGGATTTCTTCACCAAATGCATAATATGAGAGGCTTTTTGTTTGTTTGCCTTTTCTCTGTGGAAGAGAGACATGAAAAAGACTGACCTACTTTTGTCTAGGCAAAGGTGGTGCAAATAATTTTTTAGCATCTACAAAGACTAAGCTGGGTCCTGCCTGGCAGTAGATATTGTATTTGAGCATCTTGCTCCCTGGTCAGTGTCATAACCATCCATGCTGCCTCATAATCTTCTTTAGAGGCCTAGGGTCATTGTTAGGATCTGTGATTCTTTGTCTGATATTATTACAGCTGTTTAGTTAACATTTAAATGCCTTATTCTATACAGATCTCTATAGTATTTGAAGCCTTTCTACGTGTATCTGAACAGACAACTTTGTTTCAGGTACTTGTTTTAACCTTAATCATTTAGAACATGTATAGGCAACAGAGTGAGGTTTATCCCTGTTATTATTCATTAACATTTAGTTTGATTATAATCAACAGTTAATTTATAAGAATGGCTAGTAACTTTTGTTTCTTAACATTTTATAATAGATTAAACAGCTTTTAAAAAACCAGAACTTTGTATTGTCAGGTTTAGCTTTAAAAATACTGATTTTAATTTGGAACTCCTTTTAGGGAAACATGAAACATCTATGTGACTCAATTTATCTAAATATTTTAAGCTTAACAAATTTAGCAAAAAACTAGGATGCATTGCCTTCTGTATCATAAAAAATGAGCATCTCAACTTTTGGTTAGTATATAGAGCTTACAGCTGTGATCTTATATTTTAGCCCTTTGATATAAGCACAAACATTAACAATATATTAAAAGCACAAATATCCTGTAACCTTATAGATTTAAACATTTAAATATGTTTTCATAAAAAAATTACACATCTGAAAATGTCTTTTTGTGATATCAAAAATAAAGTGCCCTTTATGTCTTCAAACACATTATGACCTGGGTGACTGTTAAATTTATGTTAATTTCTAGTGTGACTAATTGTAACCTTTTAATTAGTTTCAATTTTTAACACTGTTAGCCAAAAAACTATTAATATCATCTACATTAAAAGAACATCTGATTTTCTCATCATCTTAATCAGATGACCAGAGCTCAGAGATGAATTTTGACCTGAGGGCTGTTAGCATTAGACCCCAAAAACATTTAAACCATTTTTGTGTTCGCTTTATTCTTGTAACAGGAATCACAGATAGAACTTTTTTTTTCAGCCCTATAACATTTAGTAATATTTAAAGAAAATATTCTTTTATCTATCCTATCTTTATGAGTCTAAAGTCCTATATGTAACTTTAATTCTAACTAAGGAAAACTATAACCTTAAATATCAGTCTTCAAGTCCATCAAAGAACATAGAAGGATAATATATAAACTCTAGAATTGAAAGAGACAACTCACCGGGTCAGTTCCAACATTCTTCTGTGATGTTCCATCTCCACTCTATAGATCATAGTGTGTCTGGCAGACTTCTCAGCAAAGCAAAATATTTAAAAATGTCCCACCTATGTTGGCAGTTTGTCAGTCACTTTTCTCCACATCCTGCAGAATGTCTAGCAGACTCTTTCATGAAGAAGGAACTCTGTAGCAATGTCCATCTTGTATCAGAGTCACTTTCCTGTGGGTCCTGCATGTCCAGTTCATAAAGCATAATGTCAAACAGTACAGACAAGAACAGTATTTTGCCCAAATGGCTGGTCTTGCTATATTAGAGGCAAACTCTAGAACTTTTTAACAAGTACATATAGTTTTCTTTAGAGAAATAAAAGGAATGTTTAAACAATTAACCTGGTATGGTCAAAATTTTTAACACATATTACTAATCTTAAATTTATATTTGTAGATATCAGAGCACACAAGTTTACATCTTCCTATGAACTTTCTTCTACTTTTCTTTGAACCTCTATATCTTTTTACATTACCTTTAGTGTCTTTCTCTGATTTTCTCAAACATCGTTATCATAGACAATACTCTCCTTTTCTATTTTCTTTTTTCCTCTTATCAGTGACTCTTACTCAGAGGTGTGTGGCTGAAGTGAATATTGTATTTATTTATTTAAATCCTGAGTGTACCTTCTCAGTGTGGTGCCTTCCCCTGAATTTCTCTGCACCCTCTGCACTCTTAACTCTTGGTTCCTGTTTCTGCTCATGTGCATACACCAACTCTCCTTTATTGATGTTTATTAATGATCAGGAGAAACAAATAGGCTGAATAGATGTTTATTCTGGAGAAATATCGTACAACATAGAAAGAAGAATATGAGCAGGTTTCTTCCTGATCCCAAGGATGCCTCCAGATGTACTCCTGCCCCCATGCTGCAAGCAATAGATCTCTCTGAGCCCCCTCCTCAGACTTATTTCCCCCAGGTAATCTCCTGCTCTGTCTCCACAACAATGTGCATGTGAACAAAGTGAATACCTCACTACATTTCCCCTTTTAGTCTAAGAAAAGATTTAGGCTTGATACAAAAACTATATAAAAAACAGTGAATAACAATTGTGCTCTAACAACTGACTGAGAACTGGGAACCCAGCATAGGACTGACTCAGGACCACCTGAATATGGGTCTCTGCCAGATGGACTGAGCAGTCTAAGGGACCTCAGGCAGTGGAGCCAGGATATATCCCTGGTGCACAAAAGGACCTTGCGAACACATCCCCCATGGAGGGATAACTGCCTTCACGTAGATACAGGTGAGAAGCCCTAGTTCATATTTCAAATAACCTGTCAGATCCACATGACCCAAACTGGATGCCATTGCTCTACATATGGAATTGGGGTGGGGGGATATTAGGGGAGGGTGGTTAGGGTGCATGTGAGAGGGCAGAGGGGGTAAAAGGGAGGGAGGGAAGGAGGGAGAGAGGGAAGAAAAGGGAACTGAGATCAACATGTAAAATAATAAATTAAATAAAAAGAAATTGTGCTCTAACAAAAGGAAAATTAAGAATATACAATCTTAAGACCTAACTATCTAGTCCTAGGGTGAAGTCAAAACAGTGTTTACAATAGAGTTGTCCTAAGCTGGAAAGAATAAGTCTAGAACCTGTTATATCTAACTAGGAAGAGAGAATAATAGTTGTAATAATTTAATCTTCAACCTCATCAAAGACCTGAGAAGGAAAATAACAATACTAGGGGAGGCAGGAAGTATGGATGGGCAACTTCCAAATGGTGCAGCAAGGACAGAAACAGCATGCTACCTGGACAGTCACCAAAGGTCTCACAGCAAGGTTGGTACAGCCAGTTTTGGCTAAGGCCTAAAGTACTTGACAGAACACAACAAAGGCAGGGAGGTAAAAAGGCTGTCTTACCCTGATTTGTCAGGGCTCAGCAGTCTTCTAAGGCCTGAAATCTATTCAGCATTTTGTCTTTGAGTGTATGATAATGAATCACATAACTTTCTAGAGACTTCATTGAATCAGTAAGTCCCTTGCTTTCTCCAACTACTAAAGAGTCCATATTTTTAATATTTTCATTCTTAGATAAAATCTGAATGAAATGTAAACTGCCTTCCAAACACAAAGTTCTATCTGCTAGCTTTCAATTAATCCTAAAACATGGAACAGATTCTGCTACTCTTTGCATCTGATTTTCCAGGTTTTAACTTTATTAGCAGCTCTGTTCAACAAGGAATCAGCTGTTCCTGTCAGCATGTTAATGCATTGCATTGTTTCTGTTTTGATTTTTGAAGCATTAGACATAAAAAAAAAAATTTGTTGGTCATTTTTATGTTCCATGTTTTGTATTCTACCTGTCAGCTCTCTATTTGCATGTCTAATATTCTGAATCTTTTTCTCTAAGTATTGTATGCTTGTCTTCTAATTTTAAGCTCTCCATTTTCATTTTCAATATTCTAAACAATTGTTTCCAAACATTGTATGTTTTCTGTTCTGGTTTTCATCCTTCTATTGCCATTTTCAATAGACTGAACTGTTTTTCTAAGCATTCTATGTTTTGCCTTCTAATAGCGTCATTTTCAATATTCTAAACCTTTTTTTATCCTTCTAGGTTTTCATTCTAATTGTCAGCTCTCCATTGTAATTTTCAATATTCTGCATTTGGTTTTTTAGCTCTCTATTGTTATTTTCCATATTTTGAACCCCTGTTACTAAGTTTCTGTTGGTTTTTAAAATTTTCTTATTGTTTGCTTTAAGCTCAAACCATTTAGAATATCTTAATGTTGATACCCATTGCTATTACAAAAAAAAGTATATATTGGTTAAGACATGATTTTTCTTATGTTAAAATTCCTTCTATATTTGAAGTAAAAGAATTTCTAAAGTCTTGCATCATAAGATTATCCACCCTAGGTATGGAACAATTTATCTCATATTATATCATCTTAAATGGCGAAGAATGTTGCACTTACCTTAGGTATAATTCTGCTGTCCTCGAACTTTGATGGTTTTAGTTGTTGATCTCAATTTGTGGTGGTAGTGCCTGGCGGTGTCCCACCAAATTGCATCCGGCAGCAGACAATCCTTCTGATTGTTGTCCCTGTAGAATAGCTCTTAACAAACTAAGGCAAGTAAAATTTTGTTAAACTCATGAGTGAAAGGAGCTTTGTGCAAATTTCTAGGGCCACAGGGCTAACAGGTGTTGCCACTTACTGGCGCCTTTGGGCCACAGAAAACACACCAGCTGCACAGGCGCCATGTGCACCACAGCTGCAAGAGCAAAGTGGGGAATAGGCAAAAGATGAGAAGCAGTGAGTGCTTTCTCTGTGCCACAGTGGATGTAAAGTCGTAGGGCAGAGGCAAATGTCCCACAAGGTGTGGTATAGCCACCTGGTTAGGCAAGGAACCCTGCTCATTCAGGGATGGTGTGGGAAGCGAGCAGCATCTGCCGACTTGGTGAAAACCAGGTCAGGTAAAAATCCAGATTCTGCTTCTGACACCAGATATTGATGTTCGATAAGGATCAGGAGAAAAAAATAGGCTGAATAGATATTTATTCAGGGAGAAATAACTTACATTATAGGAAGACGAACACCAGCAGGTTCCTGGTCCCAGGAAGCTGTTCCTGTGCTGCAGGCAAGAGAGCTCTCCCAGTATACTCCTCAAAATTTGTACCCAGGGTCACATCCGCCCCTGTCTCCACCCCCCAATGGGCGTGGTCTGTGTCACAGGCAGGGCCAAGGTGCTTATCTCACTATAGATTATGAATGCTCCATTTAATTCATGTCAGAATTTAGTCAACCAATGGTCGGTCAATGGCACAGTTGTTCTATGAATATATATAAAGAGCAAATAGGAGTTATTTCACCTAATACTAAAGACATTCCATGACTGCACATATTATCTATGTTAAGAAAACCCATACTTGCATGTATTCCCTGCCTAAAGGGTGTTTATAAGCCTTTATGGGCCCAAATATATTGCTTTTAGATAGGAGATAAATAACCATAAAGGCCCAGACAACCTATGGTAGGAAAGATAATATCTTATGGACCATAGTTGTTATTTGAGCTCTCTGTACCCATGACAACTTGGAATGGGTTCCCATATAGGATTTCAGATGGGACCGGCAGGCAGAATGTGTTCCAGAACTGTCAAAGCCACTCAGGGAAGCTTTATATGGAATTAGATGATGAGATCCATCTTTAACTACTTGGTGGCAGTGCACATGTTTAATATCACAACTAAGGAGGCTGTCAGTAATCAAAAATGAAATACATTAATAAAACAAAATATGTAAGGAAGAATCAGATACACCTTTATATGAGTCGCACCATCTGGTAGTCTACTGCATGTCTAAATGGAATTGAAGGAGGAAGCTCTTCTTCTGTTGCTGCTTCCCCTAGCTATGGCTACCAAGTTTATTACTTTACTAGTTTTAGAGCTTTCTTCGTTGGACTTGACAAGTATAATGATGACCAGCTGAGACATGCACCCTGGTGAACTAAACAACTGCTGTAGTCTTCAGGTGCCCATTGTTAAGCAGCCATTTTTGGACTACCTGGACTAAAACCTATGAGACATTATAATAAATCCATTTATTACATATATGGAGAAATTCATCCTACCACCCCTGTCCATGCACAGAACCTCGAATAATGCAATTAGTTTTTGCTTTCTTTTGTTTTGAACCTGCTACTGAACATGTGTTGACTAACAATATTGCTCACAAATACAATCTTCCTAGTTTCATTCCTCTCCAACTATGTCTAGGAAGACTACTGTTTTCATTACTATGCATTTTCCAACCATTTGCTCTGAGTTTCGGATAAAACTACATTTTTAGAGCCATCATCCAGCTTTCTAGGAGGAGAAAGAGCTACTATCTTGTTTGTCATCTGGAGCCTGCTTCTCTTTCCTGATTTTAAGTGCCTGTGACAACCAGGTAAAGAGCAAATTCAGTTCACCTAAACTCAATGTTAAGCTACATAGCAATTATCCCTTTTTGTATCCCTAAATCTCTCTGTAGTAGTTTCGCTGCAAATCATGTCAAAGTAGAAACTCCTGATTAACAAAGTGCCCCTAGGCCCATCCTCATATCATAGAAGAGGTCATTTTCAAGCTGCTTAAGGGGGAATTCTGGAATGGTCTGCCAGATGGTCGAGTTTTCTTCTAGAGAAAATCATAGTTCAGCCAGATGGGCAAGATGAACCCAGAGGAGAACTGTTTGAAAAGGTAAACACTGTTGTGTTGAGGGGTTGACTGAGCAAGCAAGACATCTGTTTAGGTCCTGACTCACAAAGAAGGAACATAGCTCTTTCTCAAACCCACTAATGAGCTTAGTAGAGCCAGTATCAGCCTGGGCACCTAGACTTAGACACTCAGGTATTGAGAATGAAATAGATCCCTTCATTTAACATAATGAACATGGTTTGGAGAGAATGTAATTATCAGAATCCAGAGCCTTTGTGGTGAGGTTGCTTCATATCCTTTGGACACTTCTATTCCCACCACATGGAGCTGGGGTTATTGGTCCCAAGTGTGCTGAGGGTTTAATCTCTAAAGTTCCCCAGATGCACTGTGTTCTCCTCATGATGCAATGCTTGAGTAGTCTTCTCATGAGCTGGTCTCATTGAAAGATAACTCCTACTGAATTCCTAAAATCTCCCATTTTTTTTCCATCTCCTCCAGAAAGGAGAGAACAGTAAGCTATTCCTCATAAGAAGCATACTTAGAATAAGACATAGGTTAAGTAAGACGTCCCTTTCACAGGTTTTATCTTTTCTTTGTTCTGCCTTTCCTCTTTTCCTCATGTTCTGGTCCTCCACTCCAAACCCTGTCAGTGAAGTGTGAACCTGTGTTTCATGTTACTCATGTATTATTAAATAATTAGAGTACTAATTTTTCTGTTGAAAATTTTAATTGCATTCTTGGCCTCACTTGCTGTTTCTTATTACTACTCAAATTCTTCAAAGTGTCAGTTGTAATCTGACACTGGAAGAACTTAAAAATGGCCGTTACTTTGTAATGCTAAAGTCTGTTTTAGGATCCAGGTTGTGGTGGTGCTTGCCTTTAAACCCAGTACTCAGGAGACACAGGCAGTCAGATTTCTGTGAGTTTCAGATCAGTGTCATAAACACAGGTAGTCTCACTACAACGAAGGCTATTGCACAGGGAAACCCTGTCTCAAAATCTCCCAACAAATCTGTTTTAGGCTCTGTCCCCTTTGCCCATTAGCCAGAAAAGAATGCATGCTATCATTACAGAGATATTCTTTACATATCTCTTAAGTCTATGGAGTTATTTCTCATTGGAAAGGCAAATATAGAACAGCTGCTCTTCCAGTTTTTTAGAATTAGGTTTCTGAGACAGGCTCATTCTTTTTGACGTAGGTGTCCTTGATCCCAGTTTGTTGCTTCCAGGGCAATGTCCTTGCTGATCTCTTGATTATCCATTCTTAAATAGGTGAATGTATTCCTTCAGTACCTGTTTGTGGACCAAGCATCTTAAACATTTTATATGTGGATACCAATTATTTTTACAGAAATATTTAATAAACAGAAATCATTAATCTGTAACACTGCAATTTGATTTAAAATATAACCCACTCCAAAATCTCTAATGATGTAAAAATAACAGAAGATGAAAAATTATGTCCATCGTGATTTAAAATTGTCCATTTATATCATGGACATCATGGAGTCGACCATGCATTACACTTACAGGAAAAAAAAATCATGTGTAGCATGCTTTTTTTCTTCAGACTAGAGTAAAATGAACAGTTTTGTGTGTGTGTGTGTGTGTGTGTGTGTGTGTGTGTGTGTGTGTGTGTGTTTCAAAGGGAATCAGTGTAGGTAGTCAGCTGCTTAAGTTACTATCATGAAAAAGGCCCTGCTTGAGGAGAATGGGCCAATGATGTCATAGGGAGTGGTACTATTAGAAGGTGTGGCATTGATGCAGTTAGGTTGGCATTTTGGGAAGAAGAGTTTAACTGGTTATGGGCTTTCAGGGTTTCCATGTGCTGGATATGAGCAAGTGTGTAAGATGACATACTGTGGCCTATGTATCAAGATGAAACCAGCATGACATTCTTCTTCAAATCATTTTTTCTGTTATGATGACAATGGACTGGACCTCTGAAACTGTGAGTCACTCCAATTAAGTGTCTTCTGTATGAGATCTCTCTTGGATAGAATAGTGGTGAATATCTTATCCCTGCCTGTTATTGGTTTGTCCGGGGTTGGATTCCCTGACTGGGAGAGAATTACTCAGGAGGCAGAAGCAAGCAGATCTCTGTGAGTTCGAGATGAGCCTGGTATATAAGACTAGTTCCAGGACAGACTCCAAAGCCACAGAGAAACTCTTTCTCAAAAAACAACAAGACTTGTGGAATTTGTTTGTGTTTATACATAGCAATAAGAAAAAAAAATCTTAACTAATGAATATTCAGTGATTTTTTTTATATCCTCAGGGTGTATTAATTCATGTCACATGAATGAAGACAGACTAGATTTGTGTGATCAAAATTTTGGAAGGTTATATTTAGCTGGGGCATGACATACAGTGTTAGGTATGAAAATTGCATGGATCACATTTTATCATGCCTGTGCTACCCTGTGCTGGGAAGAAACTACTGCATCCTTCAGCATGAGGCTTTGGGTGTTCATTGAGAAGCAAATACAGATCATTTATTGACTGTTTACCAAACACTATGGCTGGTATTGGGGACTGCAATTAAACAGAGGAATATAAAGAATTGAGTTCATTTAAGAACTTTGATTTTGCTATAGAAACTGTGCAGAAAGAGGTGGGAGACAGAAGGAACATGAGCAATTTTGTGCTTTCCTTCAGTGGAAATTAGCATTGTGTAAACTGTAATCAATTTTAGATGATTTGCAAAATGCCTGACTGGCCATTTCATGGTGATAATGGACAGATGTTATCATGAAAAGAAATTGCAGGCTCTCTTGTAGGAGCTCCAAATGTAAACCACCACCACACAGCATGGTGAGTGTCTGGGATGCTGTGCAGGAAGAGCAGCTCTGCCTAGCTGTCATTGCTGCTGGGATTGTGAGGGACCATGTGACTTGTGCTGTCCAGGGCCAATGGCCCTTCTGCTTTGAGCCTACCTGTATATATGTTCCCTGAGGAGAGTGAGATAGCTGTGATATCAGTATCCATACTGGTCTGTGGTGGTGCAAGACTGTAATCCAAGCACTTGGGAGGTAGTGCCAGACAGATCACTATGAGTTCTAGGCCAGGCTGATTTTCAAAGAACATTCCAAACCTACAGAGAAACCCTGCCTTGAAAAACCAACCCAAACCAAAAGAAAACAAAACAGAAACAAATATTCGTTTCCTCTGTACATCGCAGGCTTGCTTTTGGCATGTTTTGGAACATACAAGGGAGAAACTAATATTTTGGCTTCTGGAATTTAGGAATATGGCATTCCACATTCAGGTTTAAAAATCAGTGGAAATAGGAGATGGGGATCATCCTTCAGCAAGATTTGACCACAGTGCTTTTAATTTTCCCTTACCACCATTTCAACCAGGAAAGTTGAAATCCAATAACTCTATTGTACTTAAGACATCATCTTTCCTGCTACAAGATTCCAGAGACTGGATGGTGAAAGTCTCCCATCTAAATAACAATAGATTTGGGCCCAGTCAGGTTTACACACACCCTTCAGGCAGGGAGTAAGTGCAGCTATACAGTGCCTGAAGGGAGATGGTATGTGCAGTTATGGAGTGCATTTAATATGGGAAGCAATTACTATTAGCCACTTATACATATTAATAGAAGTCCTCTGGCATTGCCCTACCTTTGGTTGATGACTTAAATTTAGTGAATGAATAAAATGGAGCTTCATTTTTTTAAAGGACTACAAAATACCATCATACTTGGACACATATCTTACAGGCTCCACAAAGTTGATGCCATATGGATCCTACTGAGTCTATTCCATAATAGCTTTAGAGAGCATTTCTTTGAAATACTTCTTTATGCTGAAGACCAGCTAAGACATCTAGACTCATAAACCAAACAACTACAGAATTCTTCAAATTTCCATTGTTAGGCATTGTTAGAGTATGCGGCCCTCAGCTTCCGAGACAGCCCAATAAATCCACTTTCAACAATCACAGTTTTCCTCTACAGAAAATTATGTCTGCCAGAAAGAAAACTTGAGACCTGGTGACACGTTTTGTGCATCACAGGGTTGCTTTTGTGTTTTGTGGTAACATTCACTGGTAAACTGTAAGTTTGGCTTCTGAAATTTATGAACATCTCCTTCAACATTTAGGTTTTCTTACATGATTTACCCAAAGTTTAGAAGCTGCTAAAAAGAAGTGATGGGGATCTTCCTTCAGCAATATGTGAACAGAGTGCTATTAACATTTTCCTACCTCCCACAACAATGGTGTGATTCAGGAAAGTTGAGTTTCTGGGAACAAATGGAATTTCTGATCTACAGAACTTTCTAGGTGAGTATGATGTTGAATGTGTGGATTGTGCGGATGCCTCATGCTGTTTCATGATACATGTGGCAGGAACAGATATTAAATTATTCTTCTATGTTATTTTCCATCTGGGCATCAACAGGTCCATGTTTACCTTAAATCACGAGGGGACATGAGAGTTTGCAGTAGCAAAGCAAGAGATTAACCCCATAAGTATGTGGAGTTTTAGACTATGGCACATATCTGTTGGGAAGAAATATCAGTAGTTTGAGGGTCAGAAGCAGAACAGTTTAAGGCTTCTTCTTGTTTAAAGTTTTGGGAGTTGTGAAGTCTAGTTATTTACTTTGTAAACACATAAAATCATTGGTAGCTGTGTTACACTAGTCAAGACCTCATTTTACAAGGCTGACTTTCCCTTGACCTCTTGAGCAATGGTTGGTTATATTTTCCTGCATTTCTTTTTCCATTTTTCTATACATCCCCTTTATTCTTTCCCAAATATTTTGTACCTTCTCAATTGCTGTAGATTTGTTGTGAGTATAAATGTCACACTGTGTCAGTGTATGCACTATCATTTGTAATCCTGTTGATACTTACATGTGTTTCCAATTTCATATAGGTCAGGAATTAGATGAGGTGTTGGAAATTTTATTTTCATTTTAATGAATTCATATTGCAAATTTACCTTCTATGGTATCATAATGTTGAGGCATCCATTTCCCAATGATTATTCATTGAATTCTTTATTTATATAGGCTAAGCAGATGGCACAGCACATAATCTTGTAGATGACCTGATTTCAGATCCCACCAACCAAACACAGAAGTTCGTAAAAACCTCTTACTATAGATACAGGATATCTAACAACCACTTCTATGGTGTGTCCCATAAACACACAAGGAAAACATCTCTCTTACAAATACTGTATATTCAAAATTTGGTGTAAACATTTCTTTTTACTTATGAAAGACCCGCAGAAGCCGTGGACCCTCATGCCCCGACTCAGGAAAGGCGCCCTCCCCCAAATCACTCACGATAAGTGGTCTTGATGCAAAAGCATGAGGTTTTTATATTCCAGTGCACTAGGGTCCACAGCCATACTCCACGTGTGGTAGAGGCCTGGGAACCCTGAGTACAGTGTTTAGACAGGTTTTATAGGGTTACAATAAAGCCCACACATCATAAACCAATCATCTCATAGCATCTTGTGTGGATCAATTAATTTGAAGTATTCAAACCTGCACTTAGCCCAGGAAGTCTGCTTTCGCTAGGGCTTCTGGGTGGTGTGACAAGGCTCATTTTGTGTGTTCACTTACTCACTCACTCACAACTGTCATAAACAGTCAAGAATGTGACCTTTAGCATACTCACTGCTAGCTGGCAAGGTCTATGGAGATTTAGGCTAAATTTTTCCATCATTACATTTATAGGGAAATGAAAACAAAACCAGTCGCTTTGGGTGCATGATACAAATAATACACTACTTCTTTTTAAATGTTATTTTTAAAATTTAGTCTTCATTTTATATACCATCCATAGTTCACCTCCCTCCCCATCTTCCTTCCCCAATATCTTCCCCTTCATAAGCCCAATCCAATTCTTAGAGGGGATAAGAACTTCCTTTGGGAGTCAACAAAGTCTAGCATACCAAGCTGAGGAAGGCTCTAGGCATTCCATCCTGTATCATGACAGAACAAGGTGTCTCACCATAGGATGTAGCTTACAAACAGCCAGTTTGTCACCTGGGATAGCTCCTGGTTTCACTGCCAGGGTCCCTCGAACAGATCAATTCAAATAACTATCACTGACATTCACAGGGTTTAGTCTGATGCAATGAAAATCCTCCAACTGTCAGTCCATAGTCTGTGAGTTCCACTAGTGACAGTAGTAGGGGGTGTGGCATGGTTGGAGTGGGCTTTACCTAGTTAGAGGAAGTATGTCACTAGGTGTGAGTGGAGTCAGGCATTGATGTTTCTTGTATATAGGATGCTGGCCAGTGTGTTGGTGAACATACTGTTGCCTCTGAGTCAAGAGTTAATGACACTAACCTACAGCACCACATTCACCTGCAGGGTACCATGCCCCAGCCATAATGATGATTAACTGAATCTCTGAAACATTAAGTGAGACAACTCAATTAAATGTTTTCTTTTTAAGAGTTACCATTTTTTTGTAGTATCTCTTCACAGCAATAAAACCCTAAAAAGACAGATGTGGGTATCAGGGGCTGGGATATTGCTGTGAGAGGCTGGCCCAATCATAAAATTTCTTTGATGTTATATGAGTATAATTGATCTACAATCTTGTGTCTCCCTTTATGTGTATTCATTTTGGTTTTTTTTTCCTCAGTGCTATATGATTTTTAAAGAGCCAAGAAAAGTTCTATGTGAACATCAAATTCAGTTTCCTTCTAAGGTAACTTGATGAACACATTATAATGTCTATGTCATGAAATAAATGTGGGGAGTGCTAGAATTATATGACTATATTGTCAAAGAAGCAGACATTTACAATGTGTTTATCAAACTTCCTGTTTAACACAGATATGGTGTAGAACCCTTCATGGACCCCTGAGGGACCTTGAGCAAGCCTGAAGCTGTTGGCTGGAACTCCTTGACCCAAGGCTGTTTTGGTACTCTTCCCATTTTGATAACACACCTCATGACACACACCTTGTGACAACACACACCTCGTAGGGAGGAGCTCAGCCTAAAATTCCTGTAATTTTCCATTGTGCTGTAAGTTGGTATTTAAGACCATTCTTTCCCCTCAATAAACTGCATTCAGCATTTGGTGTTCTGACATTGCCATTGAACGAATGACCCCCTGTCTTGTCTTTATTTAAATCTCTAGGCCATCACCTGATTTGTGGAACAAATCAGGGCACAGGCAATACCAGTGGATCTTGCCCACCAAGATTTGGAAAGAAAGGATCACCTAAGAAATCACCCTTGGAGGCCGGCCAGCAAAATTAAGTGAATGTGGGTGTATTGAAGGTTGGGTTCCAGTAACCCTAAGGAAGGTCTCAGTGGACTACTAGTGGCCCTATTGAAAAGACAGGGTGATAGGATTAAATAAAGACAGCTAAAGAATTCATTGCCACAATTAAAAAGAAAAATGGCAGAGATGAATAGGACTTTTGAGGAATTACAATATCTATCAGGGGACAAGAGGGACCCCAACTAGGATATGATAGTCATGCTGTAACTGATGAACTGGATACTTTGGAATCAGAAACTGAACCTGGTGAGCCCACATTTCAACTCCCAAGGCACAACCCCTTTTGTGATTCTGCTTCCTTTTGTAGGGCCTGTACACCTCGAGGGTTAGAGGAAGAGGCCAAAGATTTAATAACCAAGGTAGAAGTGTTAGAATAGGAAAGACAAGTGTTTCCAATGATTGAGACAGTGGATCCGCAGGATAACAGAGTGAGAGAGCACAGCCCATTAAATTATAAGGATATAACTTGAAATTTGCAGGCAAGTGGATGGCACTTGAAGAAACCATCCTGAATGAGGTAACCCAGTCACAAAAAGAGGAACACAGTATGTACTCACTCACATATGGATTTTAGACGTAGATCAAATGATCACCAGCCTATAATTCACATCACCAGAGGAACTAGGATACAAGGTGTATTCTAAGAGATTCATATAAAGCCCCTCACAGAACTTGGAAGGGACAAGTCCCCCAGAGCTCAGGTGAAGTGGGGGAGAACAGCGAATGGAGAGAGAAGTAAGAGAAAATGAGGGGGGAGGAGAGGAAGGCATGTGCGACCAGGAGGATTGAGCCTGGTTAGGAATGGAAGATAGGAAAGAGAGAGAGAGAGAGAGAGAGAGAGAGAGAGAGAGAGAGACAGAGACAGAGACAGAGACAGAGACAGAGACAGAGAGAGCAAACATAAAAGAGGGAGCCAATATTGGTTTGAAGATAAAGTTGAACACAAAGAAAGGTCGAGAGAACTTCCGTGGAAAGGCTATCATAAATGCCCTTCCCAGAGAGTGAGATCAACAACTAACTTCTCCATGGAGCCCTCAACTAATGCCTGTTGAAAATAGGAGCAAACACCCATACATAAACACTGAGTCGAACTAGAACCCAGAAGCAGATGGAGAGGACAAGACCATGCGGTAGAAGCACATAGAGACAGCTTACCTGAACAAGGAGGAGCTAAGGGCCAGTAGACTGATAGCTGGGAAGGCAGCAGGGGACTGACTTGGGCCCCCCTGAATATGGGTCTCAGCCAGAAGGTCTGAGCAGTCTAAGAGACCTCTGACAGTGGAGCCAGGATGTATCCCTGGTGCACAAAAGGACTTTGCAATCATATACCCCATGGAGGGATAACTGCCTTATTCTAGAGACAGGAGAGAAGCCCTAGACCCTACTTCACAGGACCTGTCAGATCTACATGACCCCAACTGGATGGCATTCCTCTTCATATAGAATTGTCTTGGGGGGATGGGAGGGGAGGGTGTTTAGAGTGCATGTGAGAGGGCAGAGAGGGTAAAAGGGAGGGAAGGAGGGAGGAAGGGCTGGAGGGGAGGGAGGGAGTGAGGGAGAGGAAACTGGGATCGAAATGTAAAATAATAAATTAAATTAAAAAAATGCTTTGACTCCAAAATTTAAGTTGAAGGACAAGTTACTGGGGAAAAGGATTTCTATTTTTGTTTCCACGGAAAATGAAAAGATGTGGATTCCTTCCAGACTAATGTGGTTTGATCACGCCAGACCGCCTGAAACAGAGTACAAGCTGATCCTACATTTAAAACAGCTGGACAAAACAGCCCTACAGACTACAACTAGGATATCTGAATCTTCTTCGAATCCCCCAAGACAGCGCCCCTTACCAGCTGGAAGTAGTTTGGAAAGAACGACGCCCAAATTCCCAAATATTGTGTATAAATGTTTGTTTTCATTTAATTGGACTTTGTTATATAAAATTAAATAAAAAAATTATAAATTAAAAAAAAAACAGCTTAAAGAGGCTGTCACTGCTTATGGAACCCATGCTCCTTTTACTCAGACAATTTTTGAGTCTTTCGCAGGATTAAATTGTATTGATTGGATGCAGCACTGTAGAGCCTTGCTGAGTGGGGATTTGCTATGGAAAGACAAATTTCAAGAATTTTGCAAGGAAACCACACAAAGTAATGCTGTTGCTGGATTTCCTGCTAGGAATTTAGATATGCTCGCAGGCACTAGGCAATATTCTACACTTGTAGCTCAAATTCTTTTTGACCCAGCAGTCCATGCACAAAATGCTGTTGCTGCTACTAGAGCTTGGAAGGCCCTGCCTAATAAGGCTGCAGGAGATCAACTATCTAAGGTATTAAAGGGACTGTCTGAGCCCTATTCAGATTTTGCAGACTGCCTCCTACAGCTGCCAGGCCACATTTTTGGTGATGATGGAAATGGCATGCCCATAGTTAAACAATTGGCATTTGAAAATGCAAACAAGTATTGTAAAGAGGCTTTACATCACCATAAGGCCAAAGGTCTTAATGATTATATACTTTTATGTCGGTACATAGATTGTCATCACATTATGGTCCAGGTTATAGCTTCAGTTATTAAAAGAGGTAGGGATAATGGAGGAGCCAGGCCAAAGACACACAGTTGTTGTGGACAACAAGGACATTGCTGTGGCTCCAGAATGTAGTACTCAGTTTCATAAATGGTCAGAGAATGAAGGACATACAGGTCTTTTTCAGCCTTTTGTGTTAAGTCATATCCCTGTTAATCTTTGGGGGAGAGATGTGCTTCAGGCCATGGGAGCAGTCCTTACTACTGAGCCTGTTAAAAATATGCTGGCTAACCAAGGTTATGTACAAGGAAAAGGACTGGGTAAATCCATACAAGGTGACCCTCAGTCTGTTGTATCTAAAAATTTAATTATCATAAGAGCCGGAAATCACACTGGGCTGGGAAATTTTCCTTCTCTTAATTTTAAAGAGCCCTATAAGAGTTATCTATGGGTGGTGTTGCCTCAAGGAATGGCCACGAGTCCCACTATTTGTCAAATTTATGTATCATTGGCCATTGCCCCCATTAGAGAGAAATTTCAATCCCTCTATAGTTTACATTATATGGATGATATTATTTTAGGCGACCCAGATTCTAAGGAAATGAATGAGGATTTTGGGGAATTGCAAAATAATCTTCAACTAGCTGGTTTAAGAATAGCCCCAGAAAAGGTGCAACAAGAATTTCCCTATCAATACTGGTCATCAATTGTTAAAGACTACTTTAAGGCTGGATAAACTGACCACCTTTAATGATTTTAAAAACTTATTGGGAGACATAAATTGGGTTCGATCTAGTTTAACCCTAACCACTGGGCATCTTAGACCATTATTTGATATTTTACAAGGAGATTCTGATCCCACTTCTCCGCATACTGTAACGCATGCTGTGTGGAAATGCATACAGCTTGTGCATAAATGCCTCCAATATGCACATTTAAATTATATTGACTATTCTAAGAACTTGATGTTATTAGTTTTTCCTTCAACATATTCCCCTACTGTCGTATTTTGGCAAACTGGTCCTATATTGTGGGTACATAAACATTCATCCCCAAGAAAGGCAGTTAAATCTTATCCCCAGGCAAAGCTTTCTATTATTCAAAAGGCATACAAAATGAGCCTTCAAGTTTTTGGCATGATGCTGGATGTAATTGTTAGTCCCTATATCCAACAACAGATAAAATGGCTTCAACAGTTTGATGAGGATTGAGCACATTGCTTGTGTTCCTCACCCTGCCACTTTGATAGCTATTTTCCTTCCAGTAAGTTAGCTCATTAAAAAAAAAAAAAATCACCCTGTGTGTTTCCTCAAGGTTATTTCCCGAAATCCTCTGAAGGGGGCCCGCAATGTATTTACAGATGGCTTTTCAAATGGTTGTGCAATAGCTGTTTCTTTTCCCATTATCAAACGCTCTATATTTAAAGTGAAGTCTGCACAATTTGCGGAACCATCTGCAGTACTATTAGCCCTTCAACATTTTTCTAATGAGCCATTTAACTTATACATAGACAGTAAACATTTGTATCATATATTGGCTCCCTTAGAAACTGCTGCTTATATATCTCCAGTCTCATGTACAAGAACACTTCCAAGACATACAAAGCCTACTATGGAGGCGCTATCCTCCAATTTCTGTAGGACATCTCCAAGCAAATTCTGATTTAGCCCGCCCTTTAAGTGAAGGAAATGCCATTGCTGATTTTAATATTAAAACAGATAATTCCATCATGATGATGCAAGAGTCTGGTTATGAAGCAGACTGCAAAGCTCATACAACCTTCCAATTAATGCAGAGTCACTTAAATTCCATTTTAAAATTGCTAGATACCAAGCAGAGTTCTTACCTTTTCCACACCTTGGAGTTAACGCCCATGATGTCACACCTAATGATATCTGGCAGATGGATGTTACCCATGTTCCTTCCTTTGGTTGACTACAATTTGTTCATGTATCTGTGGATACACATTCTCATCTCATATTTGCCTCTGCTCATACTGGAGATAGGCTTAAGTATGTTAAGAGCCATTGTTTACAATCCTTTGCTTATATGGGAATGCCCAGACAATCAAAACTGATAATGGCCCTGCTTATACTAGTCAGGGTTTTAACTCTTTTTGCAAAAATGTTTATATCCCACATAAGATGGGTATCCCTTATAATCCTCAGGGTCAGGCCATGGTGGAACGTGCACATCGCACAATTAAAGCCTATCTCCATAAAACAAAAAAGGGGGAGTTTACAGGGTCTTGTCCTTTATATTTAAAAATTTTTAACTATTGATGGTGCTGCTCGATCTGCAGCCAACAGTCATTGGCACCCCCAGTCATCTGACTATGGTTCAGTTATTTGGAAGAATGTCCCCACTGGAAAACTGTGCAGCCCCAACCCAGTTCTAGTATGGGCCGGAGGGTCAGTTTGTGTCTTTCCACAAGACGCAGATAACCCTGTTTGGGTGCCTGAGTAGCTGATTCGCCATATGTGTAGGGACGGTGATTGTAACAGCCAGAATGAAGGTCTGATGGGTCTTCAAGAATCTACCCATCCTGATGCCTGTGGGTCTGAGTAGCCATATGTGGCATTTTTTTCCTGACCATTAATTATAATTTGGATCCAGTGGCTATAAATTTACACTTTGATCCAAATGACAAGAATTTCACCTTTATCTCAGGCATTGTATTCTGGTTCCGTTCTTTTTGTTGTAACTAATGCTAATTTTGGAGAAAGTTTCATTTTTCTCAGCAGGACTGCCAACTGTAAAAGCTGTTGTGGGCCAGGTGTGGAGCAGAGAGGAAAGGAGATTTTGGGATCATGACTGCCAGTGCTGCCTTCACCACTGAAGGAACAGTTTCTACCATAGCCCTCTCCCAATCTGTAAATACTACAAGCATAGTTGATCAACTATCAGGTGATTTGGCTTAAGCCTTAGCCACCCAAATCACACTTATTATCTAGTACAAATTGGCATTTTTAAATTAAATTTACAAACTAACCTCTTGTAGGATTGAATTTTTGTGAGAAGATCATAAGGCTTCTTGTTCTCTGTCTTTTACATATATCTGTGTTAATGCATCATTTTTCTCCAGAAATCCTGGAGTGAACAGTTTTTAAGTTATACACATGCTTTACCCATGCAGATCATTAACATCTATGAAACCTGAATGCCACTTGCCAATGCAGAAGGCCTTTTACAAGGACTTCAACATGTGAGCAGATCATTGGGGTTTGTAGCCCTTGCACTTGGTGCTACTTTGCCACAGCATTAGACAGGCCCACGCCAACTTCCAAACAAGACAGATACTGTCTTTGGCTCAAGAGAAAAAGCCTCTGCCCACTTGTGACTGAAAAACTAACTATTCACCAGTGATGGGTAAGGCAGAGGGGGCAAATATCCAACCTAAGACAGGTAGGTTACGGGCCTGGGTGACCTCTCCAATGATGGGAAAGGAATTATGCTGACCTCCTCTGCCACCTAAGGCAGGTGTTAGTTTATATTTGAAAAAAAAGGGGGGGGGGACCTGTAGGGCCCTGCATGGACACCTGAGGTGCCTTGAGCTAGCCTGGAGCTGTTGGCAGGAGCTCCTTGCCCCAAGGATTTTTTGGTACTCTTACCATTTTTTGATGACACACACCTCGTGACAATACACAACTCTTAGGTAGGAGCTAAACCTAAAATTCCTGTAATTTTTCAACTATGATGTAAGTCAGTATTTAAGACCATTCTTTCCCCTCAATAAACTTCATCTGGCATTTGGTATTCCAACATTGCCATTGAACGAATGACCCACTGTCTTTTTTTTTTTTTTTTTTATTTCAATCTCTAGGCCTTTACCCAATTCATGGAAGCGATGGTAGTGCAGGCACTACAAAAAGTAAGTTGGTGTTGACTACAAAGACTTTTCTACAAAAAGACTCCTGATTGAAATGCTTTCCACAGGTACAGCCCATAGACTGAACTATTCATTGGTCAACATCCAGAACTGGGGTGTTGCTAGGACCACATTGGACCTCACAGAATATGGTGACAGGTTCCCAACAAGCTTACAGAAAGCCTTGCCAAAATGTCTACTATGACCTCCCTATTTTCAGGTAGCATCCTCTCATTCACAATGCTGTGGCTTCTGCACTCTTCCATGCTCAGAAATCTTCACAGCAACAATCAGCAAAGAGGTCAGTCCAATGGTGCCTGTTCTGCTATAAAACCAAGCCTGTAGCATGTCTCTAGGGGTGCAAAGCCTGTGACTTGGAGGGTGTTCCTGATGCACCTGATTGGCTAGTGAAGCTTGAGTGACAAGAGCACTTCCTCCAGGGTTAGAGTGTTCTTAAAGTCAAAGCACAGGTGTCACTGACACTGGCTTCTACTGTAGACCTACACTTTTAGAGATCTGCAGATCTGCAGAGACATTATTCTATTTATTTATTTATTTTTTAATTATTTATTTATTTTTGGTGTTCCGAGACAGGTTTCCCTGTGGGAAACCTGCTGTCCTTGAACTATCTCTATAGACCAGGCTGGACTATTGCATCCCAATTATTATAATTATTGTGATTACTGTTGTTGTTTTCAGTAGATTTATCTCTTTTATTGAATTATTTATTTATTTTTGGTTTTTATACACAGTTTTCCACAGTTCCCAGGTACTTGGTCTGTAAACCTGGCTGGCCTTGAAGTCACAGAGGTCTGCCTGCCTCTACCTCCTGAGTGCTGGGATTAAAGGCATGGGGCACCACCACCTGGTGCATAAGGAATTTTAATGTCACTTACTTGTCTGCAATGATGACCCAGCTCTTTTCCTGCAATGCACAGGTTCATACTCTCCTTTGTCCTCCAAACAATATAAAGAGCTTGCAGAGATGATTATACAATACACACTGGAATGATTCTCTTACTTAACAGATAGAAATATGCTCAAGAATATTAAAAACTAAAGAGAGATTTTAGAACACCAAAATAAGATATTTAATCTGTGGCTTCTTGCTTAGGTTAGGAGAAGTCATGGTACATTTTACCTGGTTGTCACAGGCCCTTCAGACAAACATTAGAGAAATGCAGGAACCATAGCACAAACAAGACGATAAATATTTCTCCTGCCAGAAGACTGGATGATAGGTCCATTGAATTGGGAGTTTATTCCTGAAATTCAGCACAAATTCTTGAGAAATGAATAATAATAAAAATTGTCTCCATGGTTAGTTGAATACTTGGAGAGAATGGGGCTGGGAAGAAAGCCTCTATGAGAACAATGGTGAGCCAGCACAGCCTCCTCAGTGGGCAGATAAGAAAACATCTGCATTATTCAGTGTTCTCTACTTGAACAAGACTGAGTTCACATTTCTAAAGCAATGCAGACTTCACCCAGCCTTCTGATAGGATAAACACATATTTTTTTCTTTGAGATCTGGTTTTTATATTTCTAACCTCTGAGTCTGAAGTCCAAGTGAGAACCAGGCAACAACTACCTTTATTTCATGGGACTTCAGTGTGAAACTACAGAATAAACATCTCCTGTTCTGTCCTGGAATCCTCTTAATTTGTGACAGGGAATATTCACTTTAACAACATTTCTTACTGTCCTGTGCAAGCTAGCTAGCCACATTGTATCCAGAAGGAAGAAAAGAGTACAGGAAGATAGCAGGGTTTGCTTTTGGAGTCTGGGACAAGTGCTATATAAATGCATATCTCTGCTGATCTAGAAAATATATTTGTCTGGTGTGGAATACACTGTCAGGAAACATTGTACTGTGTCATTAAGGACTGTGTAACATTTGTCACTCTCACTCAGGCCTCAATATCCAATCAGGCCCTTCAGGTAACCTGTCATTTGAATATTTATAGGGCATATTTGTGTTTGTATGTTTTTTTTTTTTTTTTTTTTTTTTTTTTTTGAGACAGGGTTTCTCAGTAGCTTTGGAGCTGAAAGACCCACAGAGCACATATACACTCACGCCCCAACTCAGCCCCCCCCCAAATCACTCATGAGAAGTGGTCTTGATGCAAAAGCATGATGTGTCTTATATTTCAAGAGCATTGGGGTCCACGGCCATATTCCACGAGGCAGTAGAGGACTGGGGGAATCTTGGGTACAAGATTGAGACAGCTTTTATAGGGTTACAACAAAGCCCACACATCCTAAACCAATCATCTCATAACATCCAGTGCAGACCAATCAATTTGAACTATCCAGGACTGTGATTAACCCAGGAAGTGTGTGGTGTGACAAGGCTCATTTCCTGTGTTCACTCACAGGTGATGTCTTAAACATCCCTGTCATAAACAGTTAAGAATGTGACCTTTTGCCTACTCCTGGGGTCAGTGGAGAGTTAGGATAAATTTTTCCATCCTTACAGAGCCTGCCCTAGAAGTAACTCTGTAGACCAGGGTGGCCTCAATCTCACAGAGATGCAACTTCCTCAGCCTTTCCAGTCCTGGGATTAAAGGTGTGTGTCTCCAACTGGTACAGGTGCCATCTGGGTGCCAGTTTCACATTTGTCTCTGAAGAGAAGGTGGTACAATGTTTTGTTTCTGCTGTGCTTAAATTATTGCCACAGGGAGTTGGCTGGATATATTGGAAGAGCTGCTAACCATGACATGGTGAATGAGGGGCTGCTGTTCCCAGTTGGGGAGGGGAAGATCCTGACATTCCTGAACCAATTTGAATCTAAATGGGAAACTGCAGCCAGTTTCACTGTCCTGTGATGTATCACAAGGTCCTTGCAATTTGCTGTGCCCAGGTGTAGGCCTCTGATTCACTTCACTCTTTGGGATGAATATGCTCAGAGCTTTGAGCGTAGGGAACTGTGTGTTGAAACATGTCTCTACTCAATATCAATCTGTTTTAGTTGCATCCATGGAAAGGTTGTCAACCTTGTAGAGGCCTGTTTCTCTAGTATCTTCAAGACATTTAGCACTTTGCATTTTACATTTATTTGTTGACATGCATTACTGTGGCTGTTGTAAAAGACTTCCCTTTTGTTCAGTGTACTCTACTTACATGCCATGATGTAGATGAGTAAAATTGTTTGTATAAATGTTTTACCAAATGTTGGAAAAAAAATAGTAATTCTCACAAGGTAGATTTTTGCTTACAGACAACTGCCTCTAAGACACTCCAAAGACAATTGTATAATAACCAGTTCTGCTAGAAATCAGGATGGTAGAATACACATTAATTCAAGAGGATTGTCTAGACATTTGGGTCCAAACTGTTACAAATGAGCCACCCTTGATTTATAATCTGCTATTATGCCCATTGTTCGATGAAAAACAGGCCTCAAACAAGGTGCTCAAGGAGGCATTACACTGTTAAAAGCAACCTTAAAGCCAGTTGGGCCGTGAAGTTACAGTGTTCTACTTGAGACAAGCATTGTTATTCCAGGTGGGCAATAGGACACCAGGTGAAAACTATTTGAGAATCAAATCATTGTCATTTTAAGGACTTGCCCTATCATGCAGTTAATCACATGGCTTTCATTTAGGCACTCAGTCAGGGGGAGGAACATTCTTGGGAGGCTTCCCTAAGGACCTGATATATTGACAAAAAAGCAGAGCTTTCTCTAAAACCAGGAGTGTGCTTGGTAGAGCTGGTAATGGTCTACTGTCACAGCTTTCATGGAGGGTTTGCTTCAGATCCTGAGAACCTAAGCTTTCCAACCATGTAGAGCTGTCATTATTGATCGAAATGCCATCTTGGGCTTAGTCAGTAATGTTCTTGAGATAGCCTGTGTTCCTCTTGTATAGTGTTATTTGAGTAGCTGCCTCCAGAATTTGTCCCATGGTCTGATGCTTCCTGCTACTTCATAGAAGTCCCCTATATTCTTCCATTCCTCCCATTCCCCCTTGGAGTAGTATACAAGATGCTATTCTCAAGAAGCTTAAATCCCTGCACTCTGAAGGCAGAGGTTGGCAGATCATAGTGAGTTCAAGACCAGGTCAATGGTGTATTTAAGAAATCACTCTAGGATGTTTCTTTGCCATATAATCCTCCCATATATCTCAGTGCCTACAACTACAAGTTCCCTGTCTCTCTTTAATGTGTTCAAAATATAACTTGGACCATGGACCCAAAAGACACTTAAGGATGATTGTGTATGTGGAATGCGAGTGTATCTAATCTGGGTCTACATTGTGCATTAGCTAGAGATGTATGCATGCCA
Organism: Phodopus roborovskii; assembly: GCF_943737965.1. Taxonomy (NCBI): domain Eukaryota; kingdom Metazoa; phylum Chordata; class Mammalia; order Rodentia; family Cricetidae; genus Phodopus; species Phodopus roborovskii. The sequence continues at coordinate 105,530 of NW_026126731.1, read as the reverse complement.
TCATTAAAGAGATTTTTCTTTATTAATCTCCCAAGTGTGTGAAGGGATTTCTCCCTAGGAAGGGAGAACAGCTGCATTTTCATCCTGTTAGAAAATAATGTTGCTGAGGCAAACTCTCCATGTTGAATCACTTGGCTTTGACACAAGTCTGTTACTCTCTAAAGCAATGAACATCTGTGCTATATATTACATCTCCAAAATTCTTAAATTACTATTCCCATAAGAGATTTAAAATTTTCCACTTTCCATCATGAAGCCATATACAATGTGGTCATAGGAAAACAATTCACTTGTAGACCATTTTTTTTTTCCAGGCAAGAGTAGGAGGCATGGTTTATTGTGTACACTGTAGGAAAAATGGAGAAAAAATTCAGTTGATTTAGTAAACTTTATGAGAAAGGACCAGACTGTGATAGGGGTTGTGATTCTGTAATTTCTCAGCAAGTTTTCATCCCTGTCATGTGTATGAATACAGATTAGTTTGGGTGCACAGTTTTGGAAGGTCTTTTTGAGGCAAATAATATTTAATTGGCAATGAGGAAACTGTCATGTGTCCAATCCTGCTTGACACAGTTATGTCAGGTCAGAGGTTTGAGAAACTGATCATTGTTTGTAAATGTATTTGTCAGGTTACAGAACTCAGCCAACACCTACATATGGGCAGCATCAATCTATCTATTTGTTTCTTTGAGACAGGGTCTCTGTAGTTTTGGAGCTGGTTCTGGAACTCTGTAGACCAGGCTGGCCTCGAACTCATAGAGATCTGGCTTGGCACGGTGCTAACTGCACCTTGCCCAAACCACATTCTATGACACTTCAAGGAACAGATGCCTGAGGTATACAGGATGGCAGCTAAGAGAAAAGTTCTCAGCTGAGAGACACTGAAACACTCAGGCTGCTGCTGAGCCTCAGCCTCTGGTTCGCTGGAAGGATCTGTTAACTGGTCAATGAAAAGGGCCAGGTAGGCTAATCACCTCTGGAAGAGGCTATGCTTGTGTTTCCACAGAATGAAGACTCCCAATCTGGGTCCCAGATCAATTCATCAGACCCTATCAGCAAAAGGCTCTCACAGAAAACAAAGAGGCGGAGAAACCAAGAGCTGCAGACAATGAGGAAGCAGCTGACGAGTCTGATGATAGGAATAAAGAAAATGAAACCACCTCCAAATCTAAACAGCACTACAATCTGCAGACACAGACTCTTGCTGTACTGGCTCAAATGAAAGCTCCTAAGACTCCTGTAGCAATTTTTGTAGCTTTTTTTTTTTTGCTGTCTTGTCAATAAATTCTGGGGTAAACAGGGAAAGTTACCGGGCTCACATTCCCAAGCCTCCGCTCTTACATCCGGTGGTTTGGGGAAAGACAAAGCTCATTAACATCATGAATTATGTTACTGATGTGCTAGGGGGGACACCAGCTTTTCATATGGGGATTAATTCATCTGGGTATGTGAATTATGAGGGTAGATCAGAATCCTTACCAATTTGCAAAACACTTTGTGGTATCCCTCCAGCTGTTTCTTTGCATGTCAGTTATAGAACTTTCCTCACTGACACTCCTGAAAATAAGCATGTTAAAGACAAGAGTCCAAAACAGCAACCTATGTGGCAACTACAAATTGCTATTTTAGGGCACTCTAATTTTAATGAGACTATGGTAATAAATCAGCTGCTGCCTTCTAGATTGCCACTTTGCTCGGTAAAATACAAAGACAGATAGTTTATGGGAGGAAAATGAAGATAAGATGCCTAACTGGCTTCATTGAGGATTTCCTCACACTGGAACAAGGTTTTCTCCAATGGCTTCAGGAGAAATTATCTGGGTTTTCTCTGTACCATCACCTGATCATGGCTATTCTGGCTACATTAAGGAACATTTTGCTCAATTTATAGGGTACACTCCTCCAAAAAATGAGCCCATAAGGAGATGGTATTCAGCAGAGTGGGTGTCACCTGTATGGTATTTGCAAAAACCGCATGGGACATATGGGATTCCTCTGCCAGATCTGTTCAGGTTAGTTGCAGCAGCCAATGTTATAGTATTAAAAAAAAAAAAAAAAAAAAAACGAAAAAAGGCTGCCAAGTCCATAGCTTGTCTCTCTTACCCCTATGCCTTAATTTTTGGAAATTAAATATTCGTGCATATCAAGAAAGAAGGGGACTCATTTTTTGTTAGTGTCGATCCTGCATATTACCTGTGTACAATAATGTTATGATAATCCTTTTCAACGATATTGATTGTTAAAAGGCCTGCTTATGTGATGCTTCCAGTAGATTTGGGTAATGATACTTGGTATGATAATTTAGCTATAAACATGTTTAGCAAAATTAATGAATTGATTAGGCCAAAAAGATTTGTTGCCTCATTAATTTTAAGAATGACAGTACTGATAGCCATATTGACTTCTTTTGCAGTTTCAACAACAGGATTAGTAAAGGAAATGCAGACAACTTCCTTTGTGAATGTCAGAACAGAGGTTAATAGATCCAAAATTAGAAACTAGATTAAATGCTTTAGAAGAGGCAATGATAGAAATGGGCCCAGACATACAAAATCTTAAGACGTAGTTAGCAACTAAATGCCATGCAGAGTTTATGTATATATGTGTTACACCTCTTCTATACAACTCTTCCTCGAATTGGAATGAAACTAAGGCACATTTCTTGGGTGAATGGGAGGATACCAATTTAACCTATGATATCAAGGCATAGCAAGAGGAAATTACGGTTATGAGTCAGAAAAAGATATTTACTTGGGACATTTCAGGCCTAGGATCAACATTTTTAGAAAATCTAAGATCCCTGAATGATTAAGCTGGACTCAGTATTTTGTTTTCCTAGGAATGGGAGCTGCTATTTTATTTATAGTGTGTTTGGCCTTTCCTATTCTTTTCAGAATAGCACTTCACTCCATCAGCACCCTCCAGCGAGATTTCCAGCTGTTCTGCTTAAAAAATAAAAAAGGGGGAACTGCCACACCAGGCCCAGTGGAGACAGTGTAGCAATGGCTGAGAGAAATCTCAATGGCTACCTGTCCAGAGGCTCACACCACACCTGGTTATGCCTCCTGGGGAAAATTGGTGCAGGACCCTGCAGGTGATTGCCCAACTGACAGTCTGGAATGGGTGCTAGGTGTTTGTTGTGCTATGATAGCTTTAATGCTTTTGGTCATAGGTGCTTTGGACTATAGCTCCACGGTTAATTCAGAGAAGACCAGAAAACACTTAGATATAGTTTCAGGGACAGAAAGAGATACAGACCAGCCCTCAGCTACAAAACCCAGGGCACCAGTGGAGACTTCAGGTGTCAGCCTAAGGCCTAATAAATTAACATATCTAAAGCTATAGGAATTTGCCCACAAAATGAGCCTGCCTAATTAGACTGACCTAAGCAAAACTGTTGTGGGGTTTACTACTGAGTTTTTAGGGCCCCTAAATCAATAAAACAGTGTAAGAGTTCTTATCAATGCTGTTAAAAGTTTACTGACCAGAGACAATGATTATTCTCTAAACTAAGTAAATCTAATCCCTGGAAACCTGACCACAAGCAGGCCAAAATAAACATATGTATTTACGATCTCATGCTCCAAAATAATTGCTGAAATTTATATAATATGTCTATAAATATTAAACTGTGGCCAAAGATCTGTTCCTTGAAATTTCTGCATAAAAACCTGTTGCTCTGAAGTAAAACTCGCAGCAGTTACAAACCTCCTCGAGTGTGTTTGTGTCTGTCTGTCAAGCCGAAGCCACTCCTGACCTGTTCATCAAAGTCTTAGTCTCCCCAAAGCCCCATCACCCACTGAAAGGTCTGTGGCAAATGAATAAAAATTAAACAAGTGGATGGTGTTTTATATGTGAAGCCTAAAAGATTGCCCAATACTGAAGAGACTTAATCATAGATTAAGAGTTCTTAATCATAGATTTCAACAATAAAATGAATGAATAAAGAGATAATTTTTCATAATTCACCCCTAGAGAGATAACAAAATGATATCAACATTGATTTAAATAAATAAATAAATGAATATTGAAATCATAAGAGACAATTTACACCAAGAAGGTGGATCCAGACTCCACTCTTCCTGGAGTAGAAAAAGACAGATTTGAATAATGAAATAATCAGGAAGTACTACTTAGATAAGTAAATAATGCCACGTGATTAACTCCCATGGAAGAATGGCCAGACCCAAGTCAAGAAGAACAACGTCTTCATTGATTTAAATAATTAATATACAACAAAAAATTATTGAATAATGACATGGTCGTGCATACATAAATCCCACATGGAGTAGTCAGACTGATCTCTTCCTGGAATAGTGATGTTTTAAAAAATTAAATTGATAATAAATTAGTGTGCACTTTATATTAACACTGACGAAATGGCACCAAAGTCCTAAAGATCTCTTTATATAGCTAAACAATGTAGTAATGAGATGATGTTACATCAACTCCCAAAATCTGACTCCAAAAGGGACTTATGGTCCATAACATTACCTGTATTTTAAATTCATTAATTAAGTGATTAATTATCATTTAATTTCCTAGTTTAACACTTAAGGAAGTAAGTGTAGTATTAGATGATGTGATGGTCTGGTACAATGGTCTCCCCTAAGGAGGCTCAAAACTCCAGTGATCACTGAATACATAATGACAGATTTTCATAATTAAATGAATAAACTTTAAACAAGTGGATGGTATTTTATGCATGAAGCCTAAATGATTGCTCAATACTGAAGGGTCATTGAGTTCTTAATAATAGATATGAACAAAAAAGTGATTGAATAAAGAGATAATTTCTCATAATTAACCCCTAGAGATATAAAAATCGATATCAACATTGATTTAAAGAAAGAAAGAAAGGAAGGAAGGAAGGAAGAAAGAAATCACAAGTGACAATTTAACATCAACAAGGAGGATCCAGATTCCACTCTAACTGGAGTAGAAAAGGACAGACTTCTATAATGAAATAACCAGATAGTTAGATCGTCTGTCACACTTGAGTCATACAAGATGGCACCTTGCACACTAACCGTAATCGGTGATGGCACTGTCTGTCGGTTACATAATTTAAAGAATTAAATAAGTCACTAATAGCTAACTGTCACAATAAATAGGGTATGTAGCATTCTACTGGCAGGGAAGCATAGCCAGACTCTAGTCATGAAGGATGTCATCATCATCAATTTAGTCAATGAATCATACAATGTGAAGATATTGCACATTATCTCCACAAGAGGGAGCTTTACAAGTCTCTTCATGGAATGGAGGATTGTTGTTTACATAGCTATACAAATATTTACATTATCTTGGGTATTAACACAGATTGTCAAAATAAATTCATTAATTATGTAATTAGATGATCTGTGGCACCAGATTCCAGGTGTCATGGACGATATAATCATTGTTTTATATAATTAAATAATCAAATAATGAGTTTATGTAACATCATCCACTTCCCTAAGGTGGCTCCAAACCAGGCTCATGAACGATGCTGTCATGATTAATTCAAAAATTTTAACTACATAATTGATATTTAGATGGTCTATAATAATTGGCTCCCACGTTGTGGAACCACAATCCACTGATCATGGATTACCTAATGCCCTATTTTAATAATCAAATAACAACATCATCAGAGGTTGAAAAGGTCTGATATTCTCGACGTAATTGACTTTCATTTGACTCCCCCATGACTGTGAAACTCCCAGGTTCATCCCTTATTTAATTGCAGAGTTGAGTAGTAAAATGTTTAAATGCTGAAATGCTGTTGTGTATGCAGGATTTTAGAAGGTATCACACATTTATTGTTGGACAGCTACCTCAAAAGAGATGGACTGCAATCCAAGGATCCCTAAGTATACTCAAACAAATGGATTATTACTTTCCTGAAGGAAGTTAACAATGGAAAACTCACCTTTTGATGAATAATTGTGAGTCTTATTATTTTTTGTTCCATAGTTTTGCTATTAAGGAGAGAGAGCATCCATAAACAGACACCTTAGTACTGTTTCTCCACAGACTATGTTCTCTGATAATTAGGTAATCTTGAATTTGGTAACCAGTAAAGGCTGTAGGCACACTTCCAGAGGTGTGGATATGACTTGTTTAGGCGAATCAAATGCTGTCATGAAAAGTTTTAGGAGAGAGTTATCTTGGGAGACTGTAATGTCCCATGATAACACTTTCTCGAAGCTGCTCTCTGGTCCTTGGCCCATGATACCAGGATACAGCATGCAAGCAGGGTTGCCAGGAAACATTTATGAAACAACGTTATGTCACATTCTAGTGCCCCTCCCACATGTTAAAAGTAGCATACTCATCGATGAACTAACCCTACAGCCTCATTGAGTTTCTCACAAAAACAAAGCAGGGCACTTTCTTTTGTGTTATACATATTTACCTGTCTCTCAAGATACAACATGCCTTTAGTGACATAAGCATGAAAATAAAAGCATCATTATGCCATTCAAGTACATTGCTGAGTATTTTAAACCTGTTTTCTATACTTCAATTTTCTAATTTCTAGAATGTAATCAATACAACGAATCACCTCTACCATAATCCTTTTCTCTTTATTGAAAATAAAATAAACTCCTCTTCATTCCGTTACCTTTAGAGGAGCTTGATCCCATGGTTTCTCGGAGTTGTTTAAGTTTGGATTTGGCTGACGACTAAGGATTTTGAGCACTGTCTTATGTTTCTTTCTTTTGGATTCCTCTATTGATAGTTCTCTATTAAGTCCTGTACCCAGCTTTCTAATATGGTTACTTAGAGTTATTTATTGTTGGTGGTGTGTCATGTTATCAGCCCCATAGAGTTCATTAGATGAGATTCCCTGATCATGACTTTATACAATTATTCCATGTTTAAAATCGGTGGCGACAGTGTCCTTCATGGGTCACTTCTGTTGCAACCTCTCAGAAACTGATGACATGAAACAATACATTTTTTATTAAAATGGTGTAATCATTCGATTGTTAAAAATCTACTATTATGTAATTAGTAATCACTGGATAAGGCAGTGTCCCTCATGCTCTGGGAAATGATTCTGGTACCGATCTCCTGCTGTGTCAATCGCACAGCAACCAAATGAGGGATGATGCCATCATTACCTACACAATCAAGTAATTTAATAATTGGATAGTCCTGCATACTTAACTTTCCTAAGATGGAACCAAACTCCAGTGATTTTTAAGAAACTAGTACTTAGGTAATTAAATAATGACACACGATCAACTCCCAGGGAGGAATGGCCAGACTCCTGTCATGAAGAACAACATCTTCATCGATTTAAATAATTAATATATGATGAAAATTGATTGAATAATGACATGGTGGTGCATACTTAAATCCCACATGGAGTTATCTCTTCCTGAAATGATAATTTATTTAAAAAATTAAATTGATAATTAATGAGTTGTTGTTTTATATGAACACGGACAAAAAAAGTCCTAAAGTGATGTAATGATCTATTTACATAGCTAAATGATGAAGTAATGAGATGATGATGTTACATCATCAACTCGCAAAATCTGCTCCAAAAGGGACTTATGGTCCATAACATACCTGTACTTTAAATATGTTAATTAAATGAAGAATTATTATTTAACCTCGAGTTTAACAGTTAAATAAGTAAGTGTAGTATTAGATGATATGATGGTCTGGCACAGTGGACTCCCATAAGGAGGCTCAAAACTCCAGTTATCACTGAATACATAATGACAGATTTTCATAATTAAATGAATAAACATTAAACAAGTAGATGATGTTTTATACATGAAGCCAAAAAGATTGCTCAATACCGAAGAGTCTTTCAGTTCTTAATCGTAGATTTGAACATAAAAATGAAAGAATAATGAAGTAATTTCTCACAATTCACCCCTAGAGAGATAAAAAAAATGATATCGCCATTGATTAAAATAAACAAACAAATAAATAAATAATGAAGTCACAAGAGACAATTAATACCAAAAAGTTGGATCGAGACTCCACTCTTCCTTGAGTAGAAAATACAGATTTGAATACTGAAGTAATCAGAGAGTTAGATTGTCTGTTACACTTGAGGCACACAAAACGGCATCAAACTTCAGGGTTCACAGATTATATAATGAAACAATTTATTCATTACAACTTTAATATGTAAGTCGTTGACATTTTTTGTATCATCAATTCCTGGGCTGACTTGCCAGATCTGAAAAAGTATGCTGTCATCACGGATTTTTAACATTCAATAAGTTAATCGTCAGATAACCGTACTGTCTTGCCTGATGAATACTTTTGGCCTGCCACAATCTGAAGGTATTGAGTTTTTAATTATAGAATTGAACAAAAAATGAATGAATCATGAGATAATTTCTCATAATTCACTCAGAGACATAACAGAATGATATCACACTTGATTTAAATAAATAAATAATTACTTAAATCACAGTACACATTTAACACCTACAAAGTGGATCCAGACTCCACTCTTCCTGGAATAGAAAAAGTCAGATTGGATTAATGAAATAATCAGGTATTTAGATCGTCTGTCACACTTGAATGACACAAGGTGGCACCAAACTTTAGGGTTCATAGTTTATATAATGAAACAATTTAAGAATTACATCTTTACTTATGTGTTTGAAATTTTTTGTATCATCAGTACCTGGGTAGACATGCCAGACATGATAATGTACGCTGTCATCACGGATTTTTAAAATTCCATGAGTCAGTAATCAGATAATCATACTATCTTGCTTGAAGAATTCTGTTGCCCTGACATCATCACCAATGCCTGATTCTCTGTTGTGGTGCGGAAGGACCTGAGATGATGGGCCCATACCTGGCGTACCAGTACTAGCTAAAAATGTTTCTATCAGCTGAAAAGATGACTGCAGCAGGGGCCTCACCAGCAGAGCTGAGAATGAGATGTCTTCCGTGTTCTGGGTCGTCATCCTTTTGCGAGGTCTCGGTGATGGTGCTGACTTTTTGTGCCACTACTTCATCTAATGCTAGATCACAAACAATGTGAAGATGTGAAGGAACAGCAGGGACTTAAACAGCCAGACCACCGTGCCTGCCTTGGTGAAGTCCTTGTCCTACTCGGAGGGCACCCTGGAATATTCTGGCCTCAATCACCCAGAATCCCCAGTACACTGGGTGATGCATAGATCATTCAGAAACTGCTGAGTCCATTTCTACAGCCTTCCTAAACTTATCCTTGACAGATATTGGCACCATAATCATAATCGGTGATGGCATTGTCTGTCATTTAAATAATTTAAATAATTATATAAGTCAGTAATAGCTAACTGTCACAATAAATAGGTGATGTAGCATTTAACTGGCAGGGAACTTGGCCAGACTCCAGTAGTCATCATCATCATCAAAAAAAAAAAAAATAATAATCATAAAATGTGATGATATTGCACATTAACTTCACAAGAGGGAGCTTTACAGGACTCTTCATGGAATAAAGGATTATTGATTTACATAATTATACAAATATTTACATTGCCTTGGGTAGTAACAGGTATTGTCAATTTAAATACCGTAATTATGTAATTAGATGATCTGTCGCACTTGACCCCACAAGGTGGCACCACATTCCAGGTGTCAAGGATGATATAATCATTTTTTTATATAATTAAATAATCAAATAATGAGTTGATGTAACATCACCCCTTCCCTAAGGTGGCTCCAAACCAGACTCGTGGACAATGCTGTCACGATTAATGTAAATTATTTAATTTCATAATTATTATAAATGGTCTAAAATTCTTGACTCAAACATCATGGAACAATAATCCAACGATCTTGGATTATCTAATGTCCTCTTTTAATAATTAAATAATAACATAATCAGAGGATGAAATGGTCTGCCATACTCGACACACATTGTCTGTCATTTGACTCCCACAAGATTGTGTGAAAGTCCCCAGTTCATCCCTTATTTCATTGCAGAGTTGAGTAGTAAAATGTGTAAATGCTGAAGTGTCATTGTGTATGCAGGGTTTTAGAAGATATCATACATTTAATGTTGGACAGCTGCATCAAAGAAGATGAACTGCAACCAATAATCCCTAAATCTACTATAATGAATGGATTATCAACCTCCTGAGGGAAGTTAACAATGGAAAAATCTCCTTTTGATTAATAAATATGATTCTTATTATCTTTTAATCCATAGTTTTACTTCTTAGGAGAGAGAGCATTCGTAAACCGAAGTCTTTGAACTGTTTCTACACGGACTATGTTCTCTGATAATAGGTAACCTTGAAGTGGGTAAACAGTAATAGCTGTAGGCAAATGTCTAGTGATTTGGCAATGACTTGGTTAGGAATATCAAATACTCTCGTTAAAATTTTAGGAGATAGTTATCTTGGCAAATTGTATTGTCCCATGGTAACACTTTATCGGAGCTGCTCTCTGCTTCTCAGCCCATGGTACCAGGATACAGAATGCAAGCAGGGTTGTGGGAACATTTATGATCCATCATTCTGTCACGTTTTAATGCACCTCCCACATGCTAAAATTAGCATGCACACCTTAACGCCCAACTGGTTTTCTCACAAAAACAAAGCAAGTCTCTGTCTTTTGAGTTCTACATATTTACCAGTCTATCAAGCTACAAAGTGCCTATAGTGATTTAAGCATGAAAAGTGTGGCAAGCCACAGCCCCTAGGTGGTGCCTGGCTGGATGCCAGGTAGTCAGAGTTCAGCTGTGAACAAGCTAGCCCCAAGGTTTTGACAGGCTGGATGCCAGGTAAATCGGAGCTTAGCTGTAAACAAGCCTTATTTGGAAGTACATGATGGATCTGGTGTGCTTCCTCCTTCTGTGGCCATCCCAGGATCACCTGGAGGCATGAGCTGATTGGGCAGTGAGCGCATATTTAAGGACTTGCTGGAGTTGGAAGGAGCAGGTTCTGATGTATAAAGTACCTGAAGAAACTGCTTGAAGAAGAGTCATAGTCCTGTTCCCTTGCTGGCAGAGGTAGACGCCGCAGAAAACGAAAGCATCATTATTCCAACCAAGTACATTGATGAGTATTCAAACAATACCATTAATCGACTCTACCATAATTCTTTTCTCTTTTCAGAAGAGAAAAAAACTTCTCTTCATTCTCTTACCTTTAGAACAGCTTGATCACATGGTTTCTCAGAGTCGTTTTGATTTGCATTTGGCTGATGACTAAGGATTTTGAGCACTGTATTATGTTTCTTTCTGTCATTTTTGATTCCTCAATTGATAATTCCCTATTAAGTCCTGTACCCCAATTTCTAATATGATTATTTTGGGTTATTTTGAGTTGGTGGTGGCTCATGTTATCAGCCCGACAGAGTTCATTCGCTAAGAATCTCTGATCATGAGATTATTAAATTATTCATGTTTGAAAGCCAATGTTGACTGTGTCCTTCATGGGTCAGTTCTTTTGCAAATGCTCAGGAAATGATGATGCAAAACAATAGATTTGTTTAAAGCGTTTAATCATTCGATCGATAAAAATCTATTATTATGTAATCAGTACAGTACTCACTGGCTATCCCAGTGTCCCTTACTTCTGGGCACTGGTTCTGGTACCAATCTCCTACTGTGTCAATCGCACAGCAGCCAAACCCATAACGGATGACACCATCATTCTTTACCTAATCCAGTAAGTCAATAATTCAATAGTCCTGTATACTTAACTTTCATATGATGGAACCAAACTCCAGTGATTGTCAAGGAAGTAATACTTAGAAAATTAAATAATGTCACACGATTATCTCCCAGGGAGGAATGGCCAGACTCCAGTCATGAAGGACAACATGTTCATCGATTTCAATAATTAATATATAATGAGAAATAAGGGAATAATGACATGATGGTGCATACTTAAATCCCACATGGAGAAGTCGAACTGAACTCTTCGTGGAATAATGATTTATTCAAAAAATTAAATTGATAATTAATTATTTGGCGTTTTATATTAACTCTGACAAGATGGCACCAAAGTCATAAAGCTAGAGCTGATGTAATGATCTATTTAAATATCTAAATAATCAATCAATGAGATGATGTTACAACATCAACTCCCAAAATCTCACTCCAAAAGGTACTTATGGTCCATAATATTATCTTTTATCTAAATAAGAAGTGTCAATTTAAATAATATAATTATGTAATTAAATGATCTGTGGCACCAAACTCCAGTTGTCATGGATAATATAACCATTGTTTTATCTAACTAAATAATCAAAGAGTTGATGTAACATCATCCACTTCCTTAACGTGGATTAACGAGACTCATGAATATTGATGTCACGATTAATTTAAATATTTTACTTACATAATTAATATGTAGATGGTCTAAAATACTTGACTCCCATATCATGGAAACATAATCCACTGACCTTGGATTATCTATAGTCCTATTTTCATAATTAAATTATAACGTGATCAGAGGATGAAATGCTCTGCCATACTCGACACAATTTTTTCTCACTTGACTCCCACACTATTGTGTGTGAAAGTCCCCATTTCATCCCCTATGTGATCACAGAGTTTATTAGTAAAATGAGTAAATGCGGACATGCCATTTTGTATACAGGGTTTTAGAAGATATCACATATTTAATGTTGGACGGCTGCCTCAATACAGATGGACTACAATCCAATTATACCTCAGTCTACTCTAACAAATGGATTACCACCTTCCTGAAGGAAGTTAACAATGGAAAACTCACCTTTTGATGAATATTTGTGAGTCTTATTATCTTTTAATCCATATCTTTTTCTTCTTAGGAGAGAGAGCATTCATAAACAGAAGTCTATGAACTCTTTCTCCACAGATATGTTCTCTGATATTAGGTAATCTTGAATTGGGTAACCAGTAAAAGCTGTAGGCAAACCCCCAGAGTTTTGGCTATGACTTGGTGAGGCAAATCATATGCTGTCTTTAAAATTTCAGGAGATCATTGTCTTGGGAGATTGTAATGTCCCATGATAACACTTCATCGAAGCTGCTTTCTGGTCCTTGGCCCACGATAACAGGATACAGAATGCAAGCAGGGTTGCCAGGCAACATTTATCATCCAACATTCTGTCACATTCTAGTGCACTTCCCACATGCTAAAATTAGCATACCCACCGATGGACTAACCTATAGCCTCACTGATTTTCTCAAAAACAAAGCAGGCCTCTTTTTTCTGAGTTATACCTATTTACCTGTCTCTCAAGCTACATCATGCCTATAGTGATTTAAGCATGAAAACTAAAGAATCATTATGCCAATCAAGTACACTGATGAGTATTTAAACCTATTTTCTATGCTTCAATTGTCTCATTTGCAGAATGGAAATAATACCATTTATTGCCTCTACCATAATCCTATTCTATTTACTGGGAAAAAAATAAATAAATTCTCCTCACTGCCTTATCTTTAGAGCAACTTGATCTCATGGTTTCTCAGAGTTGTTTTTATTTGCATTTGGCTGATGACTAAGGATTTTGAGCACTGTCTTATGTCTCTTTCAGTCATTTTTGAGTTCTCGATAATAATTCTCTATTAAGTCCTGTATCCCATTTTCTAATATGGTTATGTAGAGTTATTTTGAGTTGGTGGTGGCTCATGTTATCAGCCCGACAGAGTTCATTCGCTAAGAATCTCCGATCATGAGATTATTAAATTATTCAAGTTTGAAAGCCGGTGTTGACTGTGTCCTTCATGGGTCAGTTCTGTTGCAACCTCTCAGAACCTGATGATGCAGAAATAATACAGTTTTTTTTTAAAAGTCGTTTAGTCATTCCATCCTTCAAAATCTATTGTTACATAATCAGTAATCACTGGATAACCAAGTGTCCCTCATTCTCTGGGCACTGCTTCTGGTACCAATCTCCTACTGTGTCAATCGCACAGTAGCCAAAACCATAATGGATGACAAAATCATTATTTACGTAATCAAATAAGGAAATAATTAGATAGTCCTGCATACTTCACTTTCATAAGATGTAACCAAACTCCAGTGACTTTCAAGGAAGTAATACTTATGTAATACCGCACGATTAACTCACAGAGAGGAATGTCCAGACTCCAGTCATGAAAGACAACATCTTCATTGATTTAAATAAGTAATATGTAATGAAAAATAATTGATTAATGACATGGTGGTGCACACTTAAACCCCACAGGCAGAAGTCAGACCATTCTCTTCCTGGAATAATGATTTATTTAAAAACTTAAATTAATAATTAATTAGTTGGCACTTTATATTAACTCTGAAAAGATGGCACCAAATTCATGAACCTATGGCTGATGTAATGATCTATTTCAATAGCTAAGTAATCAAGTTATGAGATGATGTCACATCTTTCTAGGTGTGTGTGTGGGGGGGTCTAACAGGGCCGCAGTTCCCTGAGGCTTTTTCTAAATAGCTGACAAGGTCTCATTTGCATCTTCATTGAGGCCTCCTTTCAATAGCTTTTCTCAAACCTTACATTAACCTCTATTCTTTCAATTTCTTTTATAACCACCAAAAGTCAGGAAGATTTATGTGTTCCCTCCTCTGTTAAACTCTTTTGAGCCATCCATATAGATTTCCCTGGCGCTCAGGCCGTTTTGGCCGTGACTATTTCCTACTGTTTCACTCTGCAAGATAGTCATGGGTGATGCAGATCTCCAATCTTGATCTCTCTCTCTCTCTCTCTCTCTCTCTCTCTCTTAATCTCAAGCAATTCAAGTAGTACCTATTGTTGGGATTCACACATTCACATATTCACAATCACACTTCAGACACTCAGACACTCACCTGTGTGGCCACACCATACATACAGAGCATACATTAATATTTTAGCTCTCCTTTTCTTTAGACCAATATTAGTTTGTTGAAATAAAACATCCTTAATTGAAATCTCTTGCAATGTAGCTGTTATAGATAACCTTTGAACTATGAGCATCCAAAAGCTGAACAAATTTCAATAAATTCACAAGTTTCTGACAGGCTGCATTAATTTTTCCATACACAGCAGCTCCTAAGACTGCAGGCCTCTAGGTTCGGTCCTGCCTTTGCTCTCTGGGCCTGGGTTTGCCCCCTGCAGTTTATCTGTGACTGTAGCTGCTTGAAAAGTACATAACCACCATTGTAGCAACTGAGTTCTTGGCACTGACAGTTCCTGCTGACCTGGTGCATATGCAGGGCAAAATCTTTGCTTCCCTAAACCCTGGAGCAGCATTGGGGGATGGCAGTAGGGCAGTAGGGCAGTAGGGTTTGGAGTTCTCCTTGAGGAGTGGCTAGGCAGAATGACCTGCTGCATTTGCCAAGCAGAGGAAGGAGCAATGTTAGGGAAGTCATGATAATAGTCCAGCTCATATTTGGCCACCTCTTCCTCAGGGTCAGCCTCTTTCCTTGCAGAGAGGTTGCCTGGGTCTCTCTTTTCCTTTTCTTCCTTTGCATTGCCTTTTGTTTCTTTCCCTCCCCTTTTTTACTCTTCCCTTTAATGATATTGCCTAACTTTATCATGCTGACTCCCTTTCCTACTCTTGCCTTACCATTTATAACTTTGCCTTGCCTTTTTATTCCCCTTTCCTTCCATTACCTTCTTTGACTTATATCGTCTTGCCTTCCAATCCCTTCCTTTGCCTTCATGACTCTTCCTTTTCCTTGCTTTTACTTGCCTTGCTTACCATTTTTTTATTGTTGCATTGCCTTACAATTCCTTTAATTTCCTTACATTTCCTGCCATTTTCATCCTTTCACTTCCCCCTTTTTTTCCATTACCTTCATTTGTCTTTCCTTGACTTGCCTTGCCATGCTGTGTCTTCCATTTTTTTCTCTCTTTTTCTTATTCTTTTCATTTGCCCTCTTTCCCATCCATTCTCTTCCACTCTTTGTTTGGGGGGCTGAGAGGCTACCCCTTTACTAGGTTTTTGATTCCTCCTTAGGACTTCCTTCAATTTGAGTCCCATTTTTGGAGAACTTGGAATGACACTCACTCCTCCAATGCCTTCCCTTTTTACATCTTGGGCAAATGCCAGGAATCTTTTTAGGACTTCCACCCTGTCCTCCTGAAAGACCTAAAAAGTAATGTTAATGATGGACTAACCTGAAAACCAATATCTGTTCCTTGGAATTTGCTAGCTTCCTCTCACAAGACCCTGAGATAAGAAGAATTCACACTGCTCCTCCTTTCCTGTGAGTCAACAGGTGGTAAATAGGGTCAAGAGATAGCTGTAACTCTGGTTTGCCCAGACAAGATTAATTAGCACACCTGAAGCCCTAAGGCCTGCTGACCCTAATAGCAGACCATCCGGCCTCCAAGGGTCACCTAGTACTCAATGGACAGAGGGTCCCACCCCCCTCCCTAAGCTTGTGGGGTTGCCATTAAAAACAACTGTGCCCGGGGGAGGGGGCTTCTCCCTAGCCTGCGTGCTGGAGGAGCCCATTTGTGCAAACATTTCCTGTTCATTAAAGCCTCTTGCATTTTGCAGCAACTGGACATTGAGTTCTTGGGGTATCGACCGAACCTGGAAGACTCCTCATTCTGAGGGTCTTACATTTTGGGGGCTGGTCCTGGATTTGGTCGACCCCCCAGACCCAATTCTATTGCCAGTTGGAGGTAGGAAAGAGCTTGCAACCTATATGTTTGATGTATGTCTGATGCGTCTGGTGTTACGTGTTTTGACTCGAGTGAATCTGTGCTTAGCCTGCACAGAACTTGTATGTTATGTGTTTTTGACTCGAGTATTTGAATCTGTGCCTGTGCCTGGACTGCACAGGACTTGTATAGGACCACAGGGGGAGACAGACGTGTCCTGAGACCCTTGGTCCCGCCCTGGACGAAAGTCCGGGTTGTTTGGAGGAGGGAAGGAGACGAAGGTTCTCTTCTCCAGGGCATGGCCGGCCTCTGGATTTGCTTCCCTCCCACTTTGTAACTTTGGTTTGGGCGCCGTTTTTCTACCGCGCGGATTTGTCCTCTTTGTCGGATTGTTCTGTGTTTTTGTGTCCTTTCTGTTCCTACTGTTTGTGTCCATTTCTACTCTCCCCATGGGTCAAAAACTAACTACCCCACCTAAGTTTGACTTTAGATTCGCAGGAGAACAGGGCCGGAGACCCAGCTATGAGCACACTCGTCCCCTGCTCTCAGGAATGTGGCAGGGCAGCCAGAGCCACTGGGGCTGAGCTTCAACAGAATGGCTGAACAGCCATGGGCCGGGCGCAGCCTGGGCAGAGGCATGCCGGAATGGAGGGACAGGGTTATGACTTATGACCCCGCCACCACATATGTTCGGTTCCCAACATCAGCCTCTAGGGCTGACCCTTCTCCCCAGATCTTTGTAATTGGAAAACTAACCACCCCCTTTTTGGAGTTCCTTATGTTCTCTCTCTAGGCTATTTGAGATGATTATCAACAGTTTCTGCTCGAGGCTAGAAAAATATCCCTGGAGCTGATGGGCGGCCAGCACAGCTGAAAAAAAAGAAACAAGATTGACTTGGGATTTCTTTTGACTCGCCCCAGTTGGGACTTCAACACTGCTAAAGGTAGGGAGAGCTCAAACATCTATTGCCAGGCTCTGGTGGCAGGTCTCCGAGGTGCTGCGAGACGGCCCACCAATTTGGCTAAGGTAAAGAGAGCACTTTTTAACCCTACTTCAGAAGCCCAGAGAGCTTCGGTGGCTCTGGTCTTCATGGGGAAATTGGGCCACAGATATTAGGAAAAAACTCCAGAGACTGGCCCACGCCAACCCCAAATAATACACAGAGACTTTGTATTTGATACAATGCTGTTGGCCCGGTTACTTGTTTCTTATCGGCTAGCTCTGTCTTAAGTATTAACCCATTTCTGCGTATTTCCACGTGGTCTCCTTACCGGGGAGTGAGGCAAGCATCTGGTCTCCCTGGTCTCTCCATGCTGACTCCTCCTTACTATTTCCTCTTTCCTCCTTGTCTCCTAGTCCCTCCTATCTTCCTTTCCTATTGGCCGACAGTGCTTTATTCATTAACCAGTATGAGAAACATATACAGAATGACATCTCCCATCATCTCCTCTTTTCTGTCTAAATAAAAAGAAGGGTTTTAACCTTAACATAGCAAAATATATCACATAACAGTTATCAAATAAGAATCACAGTTAACAATATTTAGTCCATTAACATTTAGTAAGATTAAAAGAAACTATTCTATCGTCTATCCTATATTTGTGAGTCTAAAATCATATAGGTAACTTATCTTTAAGCTTAACTAAGGAAAACTATAACCATAACTATCTGTCTGCAACTCCATCAAAGACCACAGAAGGATAGTATATAAACTCTAGAAATGACATAGACAACTCACTGCCTGGTCACCCAAAGTTCTTTTGTAATTTTTCATCTTCAGCCCATAGGCCATAGTGTGTCTGGCAGACTCTTCAGTAAAGCAGGAAACTTTAAACTGTCTTCTTGTATTGGCAGTTTGTCCATCATTTTTCTCTGTATCCTGTAGACTGTCTGGCAGACTCTTCCATGAAGCAGGAACTCTGTAGCAATGTCTATCTTGAATCAACAGTCACTTTTCTGTGGATCCTGCATGTCCAGTTTATACAGCATAAAGTCAAACAGTTCAGACAAGAGCATTATCTTGTCCAAATGGCTAGTCTTGTGATATTGGAAGTAAACTTCATAACGAGTTTGTTTCTTTAATGTCCATTTTCCTTTCTGATGCAGGTGGTGTTGCCAGGAGCATTTATGTCTCATTGTCAAGAAAAACCCTACACCATTTTAAATGCCATATTCTGTAGGCCTTTGAAACGTTTGAAGAATACATATTCATCTTAAGTACATGTCTGTATATCTAGAAATCTTAACTAACTTAACTATAAGATCTGACTATCATAGGTACTATCTATAATCTGTACTGAATTATACATTACATTTCTAAACAATACTTAAACAAGAGGAGAAATATACATATCACAAAATTGATCTTAAATTGTAGCAATAAATGAAAATCCATTACAAAACGAAGTATTCATATCTATACCATAATCCCCTTTTTGCCTTTAAAAAGAATTGGTTGTGATCATTAACCATTTATAACCAAGTCCATTTAAATGAAAACAGACATTTATAAACAATATTTGGGAATTTGGGCATCGTTCATTCCAAACTACTTTCTGCTGGTAAAGGGCACTGTCATGGGGGAATCCTAGGAAGACACAGAAATCCTGGTTGTGGTCTCCTTACCAGGGAGTGAGGCAAGCGTCTGGTCTCCCTGGTCTCTCCATGCTGACTCCTCCTTACTACTTCCTCTTTCCTCCTTGTCTCCTAGTCCCTCCTATCTTCCTTTCCTATTGGCCAACAGTGCTTTATTATTAACCAGTATGAGAAACATATACAGAATGACATCTCCCATCAATGCTTCCTGAAGTCAGAGAGAAATTTGCCCTTTATACATAATAATAAGAGTTCTCTGATATTGACCCCTCCTTTGGTTGATTACTTAAGTTGGAAGTATGAAATAAAGTAGACATTTAGTATAGACTGAATCTTCTCCCCTGATGACTATCTTGGGTTTCTGTCTCCTAAGTGTATTAACTAGTCTTTCTCTCATCTATAATCTGTGACTCAGCAAATGACTCAGAGGTCACTTGATTACACCCTCAAAAAGACAGCTTCTGACATAAATCGATATTAAATCTGAGCAATGAAATCCAAAGTAGTTCCACACTTCAAGCTAGTATAACTTTTTTTTTTAATATAACACAAATGTTTTGTATTAACGTGGGAAATAATAGCACACATAGAAGTATGTGCTACCTAATAATAACAATTGATTTATTGGATTCTCCCTCTCCCTAGACAACCTGGCCCTGTTCCTACTCTCTCACTCTCCTCTTCCTTCCCTGGTGATTTCTCCTCAGCACTTGACTGTCACTCCACACAACTCTTCTCTGGGTCCTGCGTCTTCTTTTATGGAACCTTTCCAGGTCACAGGCCTCTCTAATGCTCAGGTTCCTTCCATGTCCTGGAGTCAATCTTCTCTGCTTTCCACAGGTTACCTTCACATGAGCTGCTGCCAAGAGGCTGTGGGCCTGGGTGGCAGGGGCAGAGCCATGCCAGAATGGATGGACAGGGTTATGACCCTGCTTCTGTGACTGTTTGGCTCCCCCAGTGTTGGGTAGCCAGATTACAGCCTCCAGTGCTGTATCTCAGGTCTTTATAATTGGGAAACTAGGTCTTTGTAATTAAAAACTAACCACCCCCCTGTCTCAAATGACCCACAGGGTTGGTAGAGTCTCTTATGTTTCCTCAGCAGTCAACAGCCTAGTGCAGATGCTGTTCGTTCATGACCGAGGAGCAGGAGAGAATTCTATTAGAGGTTAAAAAAAATGTTCCTGGGGCCAGCGGGTGGCCCATGCAGCTGCAGAATAAGATCAATGCAGGATTTCCCTTGGCGGGCCCCATTTGGGACTTTAACGCCCCCGAAGGTAGTGAACGCTTGAAAGTCTATTGCCAGGCTCTGATGGCAGGTATCCGAGGTGCTGTGAGACAGGACACCAATTTGGCTAAGGTGAGAGAAGTGATTCAGGGACCAACCGAATTTCCCTCAGTTTTTGTTGAAAGGCTCATGGAGGCCTTCAGGTGGTTTAGTCACTTTGGCCCTACCTCAGAAGCACAGAGAGCTTTGAGAACTCTAGCCTTTAGAGGGAGAACAGGCATGATAGAAGACACGACAAAATTTGACTAAAATCTTGGCCATAGTAATTGAAAGAATGTAGAGTAGGCCCTAGACAGTCAGGAAACCTGGGCAACAGGACCAATGTGCCTATTGTAATGGGCCACAGGGCAAATGCATGGACTACTCGAAGAACAGTGAACCTTGGTGTTGGCTGGGTATCTCACTTGTTCCTAGATATCCCAGGATGCCCTTACCCTCTGTTAAAATGAGACATCCTGTCAAAAGCAGGAGCCCAGATTCATTTTGACTCTAAACAACCATCAGTTTCTGATAAACAGGAAAATCAATTACAGGTCCTTACTGTTAGGCTAAAAGATAAATACAAAATCCAGAAGGAGCCAGGGCTTGACCTCAACTTTTCAGATGGAGATGGAACCTCCAATATGGACTGATAATTGGCCCACACTCCCTTAGCTTGGACTGAAATATCTGGAATGGGTCTGGCAAAGCAAGTACCTCCACAGGTTATTCAGCTGAATGCTAATGCTACACCAGTGGCAATTAAACAGTTCCCCATGAGAGGCCCAGAAAAAAAATTGGACCCCACATCCAGAGGTGGATTCAGCAAGGTGTCCTGGGTCCTATTCAATCTCCCTGGAACACTCCCTTGCTGCCAGTTAAAAAGCCTAGTACCAATGATTATCGGCCAGTGCAGGACTTGAGAAAGAGGTCAATAAAAGGACACAGAACATACATCCAACTGTCCCAAACCCTTATATCCTCCTGAGTGCCCTCCCACCTAAACAGAGCTGGTACATTGTATTAGATCTAAAAATTGCCTTCTTCTGCCTGAGGTTACATCCTACCAGCTAACCGCTTTTTGCCTTTATATGGAGGAACCCTAACATGGGCAAAACTGGACAGCTCACTTGGACCTGACTACCACAAGGGTTGAGAAACTCCTTGACCATCCTTGATAAGGCCCTTCATAAAGATCTAGCCAGCTTCGGGATCCAACTCCCCCAGGTGACCTTCCTCCAGTAAGTGGATGACAAATGCTCGCATGACCCACTACCAAAGCCTGCTTCTCACCAAGAGGATAACTTTCACTCCACCAGCCTCCCTCAACTCTGCCACTCTACTGCCTGAGGAGACTGATGAACCAGTGATTTGTGACTGACATCAACTGCTGGTTAAAGAGACTGGAGTTTGCAAAGATCTTACGTATTTCCCTCTGGTCGGGGAAGCACTGATCTTGTTCACCAATGGGAGCAGGTACCTTGTAAAAGGTTAAAAAAAAAAAAAGGGCTGTGGCAGTGGTGTAAATAAAACCCGCACTGTTTGGGACAGAAGCATGCCAGAAGAAACCTCAGCATGAGAAGCTGAGCTCATGGCCTTAACACAGGCCTTGCAGCTGGCCAAAGAAAAAATATGTAAACATCCACATGGGCAGCAGTTATGCTTTTATAACAGGACATATGCACAGGGCTGTCTGTAAACAAAGGGGACTTGCTATACCTGAGATGAAAAAAATCTTTACCATATTCAGAAGGGTTAGAGTACATCCAGCAGATACATCATCTAACCCACCTAGGGGCTAAACATCTGCAGAGAACATCCCCTTGTCATATTCTGAGACTATTTGGGGTGGCCGATTCAGTAGTAAAACATTGTGTGCCTTGTCAGCTGGTTAATGCTAACCCTGCAAGAATGGCTCCTGGGAAGAGACTGAGGGGAAGCCATCCAGGCTCTGGGAATGGACTTCACGGAGGTAAAGCCTGCCAAATATAATAACAAGTACTCATTAATTTTATAGACACATTTTCAGGATGGGTAAAAGCTTACCCTACCAAAAAGGAGACATCAACCATGGTGGCTAAAAACGTACTGTTGCTCAGGTAAGTCAGGGAATGGCCAAGACAGATGGGGTTAATTGAAAGTTACATTGTGCATACAGACCCCAAAGCTCAGGGCAGGTAAACAGGATAAAAGAGACCTTCACTAAATTGATTGCAGAGACTGCCATTAATGACTGAATAGCTCTCCTAACCTTTGTGCTTTTCAGGGTTAGAAACACCCCTGGCCTGTTTGGGCTGACCTCCTATAATTGACTCTATGGGAGTGGGAACCTCCACTGATGAAAATTACCTCTGTACATAGTGCTAATGTGCTGTTTTTCCAAGCTTTTGTTTACTAGGTTTAAGGTGCTCAAATGGGTGAGAATACAAGCATAAAAGCAGCTCTGGGTGGCCTACTTGGCAGAAGGAAATTTCTGATAGTTCCACATCACTTCCAAATTGGAGGAGATTCAGTCCACGTTAAATGTCACTGCACAGCAACCTTGAGACTTGGTGAATGGGCCCACTTTGTGGCCATTCCAGAATATGTCCTCTTCCCTGGACCCACCCCATGCCACTCAAATTTTATGGGGCCCAAGGACAGCTTCTTACAACTGCTCATTTTATTCCTATCTTGTTGCTCACTGTTACTCTTGTTAGGGAGCGAATAAATGGGGTCCAAATTATGGCCTTTTAGTCCTCCCAGTTCTAAGATTAGAACTTAACCAGAGAAGTGGGTAATGTAAGGACAGAAAAATTTAGCGTAATTCTCCCTAGACTCTGCTCCCTAGCAGTGAGTAGGCAAAAGGTCATTCTTGACTGTTTACAACAGGGTGGTTTATGACAGCACCTGTGAGTGAATGAGAACAGGAAATGAGCTGTGCCACACTACCCAGAAGCCCTAGCGAAAGCAGACTTCCTGGGCAAAGCACGGGCATGGATCGTTCAAATTGATTGTTCCACATTGGATGCTATGAGATGATTAGTTTGTGATGCACAGGCTTTGTTGTAACTCTATAAATGCTGTCTGAACACTTTACCCAAGGTTCCCAGTCCTCTACCCCACATGGAATATGGTTATGGACCTCAGTGCACTGGAATGTAAAAGACATCATACTTTTACATCAAGACTGCTTCTAGTGAGTGATTTTGGGGGGCTGCCTTTCCTGAGTAGGGGCATGAGGGTTCTAGCCCTCAGAGATTCTTTCAAAGCAAGCAAGTCCTGCCAGTTTTCTCTCTCTATTTCTGCCCCCAATTGGTTAACACCTACCCTTTCCTTCATTCCCTTTCCCAATAAACTCCTGTAGTTTTGTTGCGTTTGTTGGATCCATTAATTGAGGCAAGTATAAGCAACATAGAAAGACTCTCAAAAAAAA
Source organism: Phodopus roborovskii (assembly GCF_943737965.1). Lineage (NCBI taxonomy): Eukaryota > Metazoa > Chordata > Mammalia > Rodentia > Cricetidae > Phodopus > Phodopus roborovskii. The sequence continues at coordinate 81,701 of NW_026126731.1, read as the reverse complement.
AAAAAAAAAGAACAAAAACAAAAACAAAAAAACAAAATCAAAAAACAAGAAAACATGATAGGCACACTGACACACTAGATATCAGCAGTTAGGACTTAGGGGTTGAGGCAGGATAATCAGGCTGGCAAGGCACTCTTTTGCTAATAGAGAGCTCAAGATCAATGTTCACTACATGAAATGTCTTGTGTACAGAGGGAAAGCACCCACAGACAGGCACAAAAACTGCAAAGCAAAACAGAATAAATCAAAACATTATTATCTTTGATAACTATTCATAGACACCAGAGTTTAGCAGGCTGTAACCTAAATATTTTGAAAATGTAAAGGTATTTCAATTGGGGGAGGTTTTTCCAACAGAAAAAAAAATGCAAGGGCACCTTTAAACAACAACAAAACTTATGTAAAATACATACACACACAACACAGGGGAATCCTCTAAATTCTTGAAGAAAAACATCAATCGCTAACCCTGACATGTATATGTCAATTGTCATCCTGTCTTTAAAAAGTTCATTTTAAACTTGGGTAGTTGGTACCTGTAATCAAGACCCAGCAATCTCAGCCACCACATAAACTAAGATAGTCCATTAGGCTACCTTATAGGCAGGAGTTCCAGACACGCCATGGGATCAACACAAAAACTAAAAGAAAATTTAAAATTCAGGTAAGAACTTTGAATGTCACAAAATTGTTTACATGATGTGGGTTTTCTCTTCCATGATATCTTTCCAATTACCTGATATATAGATGATAAAAAAGGATTTAAAATATGTACAGGGTTAGAGATACGGATGACCAAAATTATGAAAAGTTAATTGCCATTAGCTATGTCAGTTTTCTCTGAACATACTGTACTTACTCCTACAGGAATAATCAAGGGTGTAACCTTCTTTTGAGGAAACCAGGAACAGTCACAAACTTACACACTGACATCACATACTTAAAATTAAATCAAATCTCAAAACAGATTTCCTTATGTGAATATTTTCTCTTATGAGCCCTCATTCCTGTAACCCATGTGTTGAAGGTCTTAAAGTCTTCAAAGTTTTCCTACAACATGAATTGCTTCATGTAAAAGAAAGCAAGCATGAAGGATTGGGCTTAGAGAAAACAATACTTCTGAAATGATTTTATGTAAAGACAAATAGGATGAAACAGGGTTCCCTTATCAAGGAATTCTTAGGCCTTTTGTCCACATGGGTTTGTATGTGAGAACAAAACTGAGGCATTGTAATGTTTGAAATGATTATTCACACTTATCAGATAATTTTCTCCAGAAATGTATGTAACTCAATGTGTGTTGGCTGAAGGTCATGCAACATCATTTCTGTAAGATTACTTTCCATAAGTGTTTTCTTAGGCCCATGAAGATTATTTTGATAAGCAAAGTGCACTACTTTACAGCAATGAGTACATGTACAGGGTTTCTATGCAATATGATAGTTTTTATTATAAAGAGTAATGATACATGTAGAGGCTTCACCATATGGGATTCATTAAATGTCTTTCATGTATACATTCTTCTATGAATTAAGAGCGTGCTGGGATGTGCAAAGGCTTTACCACATTGATGGCATTCATAATATTTCTCTCCAGTATGTGTTCTATGATGAGACTGGAGAGTACTGACCTGTGAAAATGCTCTACCACATTGTTTACATTCACAGTGTTTCTCTCCAGTATGTGTTCTTATATGACATTTAAGCTCACCATGTGTTGTGAAAGCTTTACTACATTGATTACATTCATAAGGTCTCTCTCCAGTATGTATTCTTTTATGACATACCAGATGGCTGCATTGTAAAAATGCTTTACCACACTGGTTACATACATAGGGTTTCTCTCCAGTATGTGTTCTATGATGAGAATGGAGAGTACTGACACAGGAAAAATTCTATCTATCTACATTGATAATATACATAGGGTTAGTCTCTAGTATGTGTTCTTATATGTCTTTTAAGATTACCATTCACTGCAAATACTTTACCACATTGATTACATTCATAGGGTTGCTCTCCAGTATGTGTTCTTATATGTTTTTTAAGCTGACCATTACTTGCAAATGCTTTACCACATTGATTACATTCATAGGGTTTCTCTCCAGTATGTGATCTTATATGACTTTTAAGATGACAATTACTTGCAAATGCTTTACCACATTGATTACATTCATAGGGTTTCTCTCCAGTATGTGATCTTATATGAATTTTAAGATGACAATTACTTGCAAATGCTTTACCACATTGATTACATACATAGGGTTTCTCTCCAGTATGTGTTCTGTGGTGAGAATGGAGAATACTGACACATGAAAATGCTCTTCCACATTGATTACATTCATAGGGTTTCTCTCCAGTATGTGTTCTTATATGACTTTTAAGATAACCATTACGTGCAAATGCTTTACCACATTGATTACATTCATAGGGTTTCTCTCCAGTATGTGTTCTTATATGACTTTTAAGATGATCATTACTTGCAAATGCTTTACCACATTGATTACATTCATAGGGTTTCTCTCCAGTATGTGTTCTTATATGTCTTTTAAGATTACCATTCACTGCAAATGATTTACCACATTGATTACATTCATAGGGTTTCTCTCCAGTATGTGATCTTATATGAATTTTAAGCTGACCATTACTTACAAATGCTTTACCACATTGACTACATTCATAGGGTTTCTCTCTAGTATGTGTTCTTATATGACTTTTAAGCTGACCATTACTTGCAAATGCTTTACCACATTGATTACATTCATAGGGTTTCTCTCCAGTATGTTTTCTTATATGATTTTTAAAAAGAACATTACTTGCAAATGCTTTACCACATTGATTACATACATATGGTTTCTCTCCAGTATGTGTTCTATGATGATAATGGAGACTGCTGACACATGAAAACGCTCTACCACATTGATTACATTCATAGGGTTTCTCTCCAGTATGTGTTCTTAAATGTCTTTTAAGATGACCATTACTTGCAAATGTTATACCACCTTGATTGCATTCATATGGTTTCTTTCCAGTATGTGTTCTTATATGACTTTTAAGATGATCATTACTTGCAAATGCTTTACCACATTGATTACATTCATAAGGTTTCTCTCCAGTATGTGTTCTTTCATGTTTTTTGAGATGATTGCATAGTAAAAAGACTTTACCACATTGATTACAGTCTTGTGTTTTCTCTCCTGTATGTGTTCTAAGTCTTTTAAAAATAGTATGTCTTACAAATGTTTTACCACATTGACTACATTCATAGGTTTTCTCTACTGTGTTGCATGCAAAGACTTCACCATACTGAATACTTCTGTATGGTTTTCCTCCAGTATAAATATTTACATGTCTTTGAAGATGTCTGTAACATACAAAGGTTTTCACACACTCATTGCATATATTCACAGGATTCGCTCCCTTATGGCTTCTTTCATTCCTGTAAAGATAATTAGCATAGGTAAAACTTTATCACATGCATGATACGAAAGAAATTAAGTACATGTATAAAATAAATTTATAACTTGGCCAATTGTAAACAAGAATCAGATCTTGAGTTTTACATATATAATGTTTCGCTATGAGGTGTTGTTTTATTTTCTTTGAAGATACCTGTAATTCAGAGTAAAAGCCTTTGTTTCATAGACCACATTTATGGCATATATTTAATGAGATTTCTCAAAGAATTGAAAAGGACTGAACCAACTCAGAGCTTTTCCATATTTATTGCATTTATTACTTTTTCTATATTATAAATTATGCTTCATTGGCCAAATATACAAGTACAAATTGAAGCATTCACACATTTCAATGTTTATAGGGATTTACTTCAGTTTTGAGTTTGTTGATATCTTTCAGATGATGTTGGAATACTGATAAATTTTAAACTTCTTTCATACTGAACAAATATCATCAGAGTGGGGACTGCTAAATATCTTTCATTTCTTCTCAGAGTCCTAAGAGAGGTATGTTGCTAATTTCCATATCCTAAATATACATGGCTTGCATTTAGAGTATTATATATTACTTTTTTTCTCTAGGTTTTCTGATATAGAATATTTTGTGTAGACAAGGCTAGCTTGGTACTTGCTTTGTAGTCCAGGCTGGTCACAAACTTAAGGGATCCACCTTGATCTTTGTCATTAATGCTGGAATTAAAAGCATGGGCCACAACTACCTGTCTCAACATATTATATACTTATTAAAGTACGAATAACAAAGAAAAGCTTTCCATACTGCACTTATGCACTTTGAATTTCTTTTCCTCACAGAAATGTGTTATAGGGATTAAGGTTTCTCCACAACAATCTTCTTGATACTCATAAACTGACCCTTTGCATATACATGCAAGAGTCACAAATATATAAGTAATGCCTGATTTACTATAGACTTTTTTCTTAGACGGTCTTGGACATATAATTATCCGCTATGCAACTTGTATATTGTTTAAAATATCTGAATAATATGAAACTTAACAGACTGGCATATCTACATCATAGATCTCCGGGTGCTAAAATTCAAAGGGTAGTATCTGTTAAGGCATTGTTTCCTTCCCTTTTTACACTAAAAACTTGCAAACACAAAACAGCTACCTTTCACTGTGATACACTGTTTTGTGAGAAAATGAGAACAATCACTATACTTTAATCTCTGCTTATATTCACTGTTATTCTTCTTAATTTTTTAAAAAATTTTTATGTGTTTCTCTTCAATAAAATTTCCAGAATACATTAAAATATTTTCAGAGCCAAATTTGAATAAATTTAAACATGAAAATTTACCTTCTCTTTCTACTAGAATTTTGACAATGTTCTTCCATATTATGTTCATCCCAAGTATACCCTGAAATAACAGAAAATATATGATGTATTATTGTAAATTGCACAAAATTTAAGTTAATAACTTTAATGAACCTTAGAACCATGCCTCATTCACCCATTTCCCTTTCCTCAATCAAAATTTTAGACTAGTATCAATAACCAAGAAACATTTGGTCCCTTATTTTAAAACATGAAGAAAAATTCAGTCTTACCTATAGCAGTGAGGTTCCTATAGGTGTCGTGCATCACATCTGTGTAGAGACACTTCTGAGAAGGATTTAGCAAAGCCCACTCCTCCTGAGTGAAATGGATGTGCACATCATCATAGGTCACTGCATCCTACAATAACCCATACATGTGTGATGAAGAAATATATTACTCACATTGTAAATGTAAACAACTTTGACAATATACTCATATAAGCCTGGAGCCTCGCACACTTATTTCATGGCCTGGACATTATAATGCATGCACCTAATCCATTTAGAAGGAAACTGAATAGGAGGTTCACGTGCACCATTTCTTGGCCCTTTAATTAGCATGTAGTACTGAGAAAGAAATGCCAATAAGCAGACATAAAGGGAGAGGCAAGATACCAGAACAACACTACTGAAAACACATCAGAAATAAATTGTACAATAGGCAGAGCCTATCACAGAATACTGCAGGCCCTGGAAAAAAACATCCTTCTTGGTTAGATTTTCATTATGGTTAAGAGACACCATGAACCTGGGCAAAACTTACAAAGAAAACTTTTAATTGAAGTGTCACACTTAAAATCTCAGAGGTTCAGTTAATCATTATTATGGCAGGGGACAAGACAGCATACAGGCTGCTGCATTCCTTGAGGTTAGAGTCCTTACAGCATGACTCAGAGGCCACAGGGAGTTGTCTGACAAACTGGACAGTATTATGAACATAAGAAACATCAATGCCTGACCCTACAGTGATGTGCTTCTTCTAAGAGGGGAAATCCCACTTCAACATAACCACCTCATCTGTTGTCACTAGAGGGAAATCACAGAGTATGGACTGACAGATGAGAGATATTCAGAACACCAAATTAGACCCTCTGAATATGGTTAACACAGGTGACTTGATGTGTTTGGGGGACCCTGCCAGTGAAACTACGACCCATCCCAGTTGCTTGAACTGTGTTTTTGGAGCCCACACCCTATAGTGGGATACCTTGCTCAGTCTAGGTGAAAGATATAGTGGCTTGGTCCTTGCTCAGCTTTGTATGCCTGACTTTGTTGACTCCTGAATGAGGGTCTTATCTTCTATGACTATTGAAATGGGGAAAGAAGGGAGAGAGGTTGGGGATGAACATGGGAAGGGATGAAACTTGGGGTTTGGTATGTAATATAAAAACAAAAATTTTAAAAGACATTAAAAACGAAAAAATACATTATTAGAATCATGCACTCAAAGTGACTGGTTTATTCTCATTGTTGTTTCAGTAACAAGGATTTGAAAACAAGGTCATTCCAAGTTTTTGTATATTCAGATTGTGTTTGAGAGAGATATGCATTGTTTTCTTGTTACGTACCATAGTATAGGTAATCCGATACCCTGCATCTGGAGTTGAGGTTGAAATGAGCCTAGATTTTTGGGGTTTTGGTTCTGAACTCAGTGCATCCCCAAGTACAGTATGTGCTAAGCCACCAGGAAAACCCACAGTACTTCTTAGGCAAAACAGTAAAAGTGTCTCCCAGATTGAAAACACCAAGAATAAAATACAGTACATAAATGAAAAGAAACAAATAATCAATGAGAACTTGGTGCATTAGTGTGCATATTCCATATAAGATAAATTAGAAGGAAGAATTAAATACAATGCAAACTACATTTGTGACACTTTATACAAGGATACTTGATTCCAAAGATTCATGCAAATGGGAAACAGAATCCCAAGATGATTACAAAAAACATAGTATACATATTGACACACTAGGTATCTATATATACAAAAACATGCAGTTATTGACAGGTATACAATATTTGGGAAAAAACAAGGAGAGGAACAGAAAAGGAAAAGAACAATAAGAGTTAAATATAGTCAACTTTTTGTCAAAAAAAGAATTAAGGAATGTCATTTAAAGCATGCACAAAATTAACTCTAAATATGGATATTCCCTTAGCCTAGAAACAAAGGGGAGAGCCTGGGCTAATGCTCAAATGCCTTGACAGATTTTGATTATCCCTTCTGGAAGATGACAGCCTCCCTGAGTACTGCATGGGGGACAGGATGGGGAGGTCTTGGGGGAATGGGAAGATGGGAGGAAGAGGGAACTGGGATATATGTAAAATAAGATCTTTTATTTATTTTGTTTTAAAAACAGAAGAAAAGCTATTTTGATGGCAATAGATAAAAAAAAGAAAGATAATAACTCCTCATTGATCTGACCCCTAAACTTTAGATGTAAAGGGCAGAACTTCTAGAAGGCACTGGACAAACTGAAACTCTTCTTGTTTGGTAAATTGCCATCCCTGTGCTCCAATAGCATAATGGACCTGACTACAAAAAAGTTTCTACACAATGCTCTGTGATGGAAATCCTTTACACAAAGGATACCATAATGCACTTCCCAGATAGTGAAATCAACAACTAACTTATCCACCATCATGGAGCCCTCATCTAGTACCTGTTGAAAACAGAATCAAACCCATAACTAAACACTGAGTCAAACTAGAATCCAATGAAGAGGGAGAGGACAATACCAGGTTTCATAAACACATAGAGACAGCTGACCTGAACAAGGAGGAGCTAAGGGGCCCCTAGACTGATAGCTGGATATTCAGAATGGAACTGACTCAGACTCCCTGAATATGGGTCTCAGACAGAAGGCCTGAGCACTATAAGAGGCCTCAGACAGTGTAAACAGGATGTATCCCTGGTGCATAAAAGGACCTTGGACAAATCCCCCATGGAGCATACTGCCTTAACCTAAAGACAAGACAGAAGTCCTACTCTGTTGGGAGCTGGCCTTGAGTCACATCCTCTTGCAGAATTAATTACACCTTAAAACTCTTAATTGAAACTTATCTTGGTAAAACAGAAAACTGCTAAAAAAAAAAAAAAAAAGCAGTCTGTTCCATTCAACCCAGGAACTGAGATAAACAGACATTTATGTACCAGAGCACCAGAGTCAGCAAAGTTACCCCTCCCCATTTCCTCCCTGCATCTAATTGTTATTAATTTAAAGGATTGCTTCTTTTCCTTTCTGCTGTACTCCCAAGTTAGCCCCAGATTTGCATTTAGCCTTCCTTCGATTCAATTTCTAATGGGGAACACACCCTTCACATTCATTGGGTGGTGCTCTCCCAAGGAATGGCTAAAGTCCTACAACATGCCAGGCTTATGTGGCTGATTGCCTGGATCCCATCAGGTAGATGTTTTCTAATCTTTACATTATCCATTTTATGGATGATATTCTGCTGGCAGCACCTGCTGAGGAGAGATGTCTTAAAGTGTTTGCTAAATGTCAGGAGCTCCTGGAGGCTCATGGATTCATTTTGGCTCCAGAGAATATTCAAAAGAAACTTCCTTACACCTACTTAGGCCATCGAATCCAACAGACTGTCCTCCACCTTCAAAAACTCCAAATTGATTGTTCAAATTTAAAAACTCTTCACGATTGCCAAAAGTTTTTGGTAGATGTTCAATGGATCCACCTCTCTCTCCATTAAAACAGGGGAGCTTAGACCAATATATGATATTCTTCCAGGGGATCCAGCTCAGACCTCTCCCAAACAAATTACACCAAGGCCAAAGAGGCCATCCAGTTCTATTAAAAAGCATTGAAAAAGCCCATCTTTGCCACCTAGATTGTGAACAGCTTCTTGTTGTAGTTGTACTTTCCTCCAGTTTTTCACCCACCTCTGGTTTTTGCAAAAATGGCCTTATATATTGGATTCATTTCCAGCCTCCCCTAAGAAGGTGGCGTCATCATCAAAATAGGAATAGTCTAAGAAAAGTGTTTGGTTTAACTACAGAGACTGCTCAACAGATTGTCAAACACTGTGATATGTGCCCACAATATTTACCAGTAACTAATACAGGAATAAATCCTCAGGCCTGATTCCTAATCATTTATGGCAAATAGATGTTACTCATATTACAAAATTTGACAGATTAAAGTATGTACATGTGACAGTCGATATGTATTCAGGCTCCTTAATGGCCACTGCACAAGCTGGAGAAGCCACTAAACATGTGATAAGTCACTGTTTAAAAAGTTTTGTTTACATGGGAGTTCCAAAAAATTATAAAGACAGGCAATGGGTCTGGATATACTAGTATAGCATTTCAACATTTTGTGCCCAATAAAAAAATTAAACATATTACTGGCATTCCTTATAATCCTCAAGGTCAAGGAGTTGTCGAAAGAACACACCAGACACTTAAAAATATGCTTTATAAACTGTATTCTGGGGGAGAAAAATTGTACCCCGATAAAAATAATCCTAAAAATCTTCTAAACCATGCCTTGTTTGTGCTTAATTTCCTTACCTATGATAAATTTGGGAAGTCAGCTGCTGATTGCTTTTGGCATCCGACCACAGCACACGATCATACCCAGGCATTATGGAAAGATCCACTTACCAACCAATGGCATGGACCAGATCCAGTTCTTATTTGGGGAAAAGGACATACCTGCATATTTGATAATCAGGCCAATAATGCCAGATGGCTGCCTGAATGCCTGTTAAAATTATATAACCCACCCAGGGGAAACCCTGAGAAAAATTCCAATTGTGTTTAAATTCCAGATACAAAGATGCTGTTTCTCTGGACTGCCTGCAGCCTGCTGTCCTTGGGAGTTCCTGCCATCTCTAACCAGTATCGAATCTACAACTATACATGGATCATCTTCAATGAAGCCGGAGATGTAGCCAACACCTCCTCACATGTTGGGCCCCAACCCTCTTTTGATTTCTTAGTTGTTGATCTCCGTGCCCTGGCTAAGGGAGCTTCTGAAACCAGGTGGGGAACGCCTAGCTATTGCCCGGGTCCAGACCGGACAATACAAATACTAGATCTACTTCCCTAGCGGGATGTTTTAATGGGCAGGCCAGGACTTATCTTACTATGGCACCTATATATGTCTGCCCTGGATCCCATGGAGACCGATCTATAGAGGACAAATATGGCTTTGAACAAGATTACTTTTGCGCTGCCTGGGGATGTGAGACCACCGGGGACACGTATTGGAAACCCTCCTCTAGTTGGGAATCTTATAACGGTTAAGCGCCTAAATCCCCCTTCTAATGAGTTAAATTCATGACCTGTTCCCTATAATCAACAATGCTCCAGTCACCGGTGTAATCCTTTGTTGATCTCTTTCACCAATGGGGGAAAACAATTACAAAATTGGCCCACTCGAGGGGCTCAATGGGGTCTTCACCTGTATATTTCAGGAGAAGATATAGGCCTTACCTTTAAAATACTGCTACAAAAATCTCTTCCCTCGAGCCCTAAAACAGCCTTTGGCCCCAATCCTGAATTACACCAGAAGGGAAATGTCCATCCTAGGCCTCCTGTTAGACCCTCTGCCAAACCTTACCCTTCCCCCATGAAGGTCACAGAAACTTTTCAACCCACCTTACCCTCTGGACCTCCTTCCTCTGCAGAACTGATTCTTGCATTAGCCAATTCAACTATTCATACCCTCCATCTGACCAATAATACAGAACTACAAGAATGCTGGATTTGCTTTTCTCCAGGTCTCCCTTTTTACGAAGGGATTCCTGTTTTTGATAATGTTGTCTTTACTAATGATACTAGCCAGTTAAGATGGAGCCCTACTTCCCCCACAGAACAAGGCCTAACCATTGTCCAAGTATCAGGACTGGGTCTTTGTCTTCTTGGTCCTCACATGATTCCTCCCTCCTCATTAATTCCAATATGTAACCAAACGGTCGTAATTTCCTCACAATACATTTATGTTACAGCACCAGATGGAATCTATCTTGCCTGTTCCTCTGGATTGACTACTTATGTTTATCTAATGAAATGAGACTATTGTTCCTTGGTCCAGTTGGTACCTCAACTCACTATACATGATCCAGAAACCTTCCTTAACTTCTGGGGTTGAGATACTTTCAGCCATGTAAAAAGAGAACCGGTAACTGCCATTACCTTTGCTCTTATTCTAGGTCTTGGAGCTGCTGGGGTAGGGGCAGGAACAGCCTCTCTAGTACAGACTAACTCCCATTTCAGTCAACTCACAGTGGCAGTAGATAAAGATATTAAAGAATTATAATATGGGCTAAAAAATCTAAAGGATTCACATACATCTTTAGCAGAAGTTGTGTTACAGAATAGAAGAGGGCTTGATCTATTATTCTTGCAACAGGGTGGCTTTTGCGTGGCCTTAAAAGAGGAATGTTGCTTTTATGCTGACAAGACTGGCTTAGTGGAAGACATCTTAGATAGAGTACAGAAAAGTCTTGAGGAACGTAAATGACAGAGGGAACAAGCAGAGTCCTGGTATAAAAAGTGGTTTTCCACCTCCCCTTGGGTTTCTACCCTGCTTCCTTCTTTCCTGGGATCATTGGTGGGATTATTGCTGCTGCTGAATTTTGGGCCTTGGGCATTCCAGAGACTAACTCAATTGATCAAAACTCAAATTGATTCCATACTCAAAAAAAAACCTATTCTTGTACACTACCATCAGCTTTTGGAAAAGGAACAGGACTCCTCTGAGGAACCTGTTGAGGATGCTGACAATGCCAATTCTGATCTCCCTAGACAAGGACTTGATTTCTCAGGACTTGAACAACAGAGGACACGGTTCTCTCAAATATGGAGGCGTCAACAACGGGAGTATTGCAGTGCCACAAAGCAGATGCAAACCCTCCTCTTCGGCTGTATGTCACTCAAAGCGGGAGTAGCATAGGGCCGTGTCTGAGGAGCCCACTCATCTTGCCCGAGTTTCTTGCCTGATTTTTGACTATGTCCTTGAGTGCTGAGGGCAGGTGCACCCTATGTAGCCTAAGACAGAGGTCCTACCCATTCCTCACATAGTGACAAGCCCATCCCAGAGTCCGGATTGTGGGAGCCCACCGTGTAGCCTAAGACAGACCCTCCATAAAAAATAATAAAATAGGGGGATATGTTGGGAGCTGGCCTTGAGTCACATCCTCTTGCAAAATAACGTATACCTTAAAACTCTAATTGAGCCTTATCTTGGTAAAGCAGAAAACTGCTGAAAAAGCGGTCTGTTCCATTCAACCCAGGAACTGAGATAAACAGGCACATATGGTCTGATATTTATGTTCCATTTAACCCAGGAACTGAGAAGTACTAAGACGCCAGGAACTGAGATAGGCAGACATCTAGGGTCTGATATTTTTGGCCTGGGAAAATACCAGAGCCCCAGAGTCAGCAGAGCTACCCCTTCCCATTTCCTCCCTGCTTTGCTTTAAAAGGCCCTCTTTGTGCCTAATAAAGTTAGACCTTGACAAAGATTGCATGGTCTCGTTCCTTCTTTCTCTCCCATTATTTTCAGGTTCTAGCCCACCTCGACCCACAAATAACGAGGCCCCGCTGTTCGGGGCATTGGTGTTATTGTTGGTTTTGTTTGTTTGTTTGTTTGTTTTGAGACAGAGATTCTCTGTGCAATAAATAGCCTTAGTTGTCTTAGGAATATCTTGGAAGACCATGCTGGCCTTGGTCTCACATAGATCTACTTTCCTGTGCCTCCTGAGTGCTGGGATTAATGGTGTTAACCACCAAAATCTCATTCCTTATACAGATTTTACATTCCACATATGTTGCCTTCTTTAAGTTCTTTCAAATTCTGACTCCAGCTTATACATTGAGAAATTTATAAAGTGACAGGATATGCAAGTTGGGCCAGTAAGCAATATAAGCTTTCAATAGTTAAGATAGCACCATAATTATATCATAGTACAGGAGTAACGTGAAACAGCAGGTCACATTTTACTGGCAGGTCCTAAGAGAGAAGTGTCAGAACATTAGAAAAGAAGTGAAGGCAGAACAAAGAAATGTTGAAATCTGGGATAGGGAGTTATTGCTTAAGCCATGCCATATTCTAAGTATGTTTCTTATGAGGAATAGCTTCTTGCATACTACTTCTATGGGAAAATGGAAGGAAATGATAAGACTCTAGGAAGTCAGCAGGAGTTACCATTCAATGGGACAAACTCAGGAGAAGGATACCCAAAAAGTGCAGTACAAGAGGAACACAGGGATTCCCAAAAACTTTACCAACTAAGCCTCCCAGTGGCCATAGGCCTAAAAACACAGCTTCATGTGGTGGGAAGAGTTTTGTTCTCATGATCTGAAGCAACCCCTCCACAAAGAACCTGGTGCCAGAAAATTGAATTTTCTCCCAAGCATCTTCCTTGTTTTAAAGGTGGAGTTCTAATTTATTCTTGGTGGCTCAAGATCTGATGGAAAAATTCTAATTCTAGAAACCCTGGGTGTTACTGGCTCTGGGTTTCAGAAGGATCTACGTTCCTTCTCCATGAGCAAAGTCCTAAACAGCAAGTCTTGCTTGATCTGTCCAGTTCTCAACAAATCTCTTTTTTCTTTTCAAAAAGTTGTCACCTGTGCTCATCTTGCCCATATGACAGAGCTATGATTTTTTCTAGAAGAAAATGGATGTTTATGGCACATCAGCACATAATGCTCTTTGGAACCCAGTAATGCAACCTTGTACAACTTGTAAAAGCCATACTCAATGTTATGGAGGTGGTCCTTGGGGGTTTGTAAATCATTGGTTTCTCCATTGCCATGGTTTGGAGCCAAATGTCAGGAGTATCCTGTTGAATAAATTTGTATATTTTCATCCTATTCTGTAACATGCCTGGTTAGCACACAACTTACTTTCTTATTTTTCAATTTAGGGGCAGCACTATCTCAGCTAAATATTTTTTTGTGACTCACTATATTGCAAGACTTGGTAAATTCTTTATATCAATAATTACACTCCTCTACATCACAGCTCAGTGGGAGAATGCAATCCAACACAGGAATGCCACTTACAGATGTGTGTATTTTCCCTTTGTTTTAAACTATCCCTTAGGAAACAGAAGCAGGCAGTTAACTATGAGATTGGGGCTAGCTAGCTCCACATAGAAAATTCCAGATCATGCTATAACTGAGACTCCATATATATGTTAATTAAGAAAAAGAATGCCATTTAGAACATACACAAAATTAACTCCAAATGTGGATACTCCCTTAGCCTAGAGACAAGGAGGAGGGCCTGGGCCTAATCCAAATGACTTGACAGATTTTGATGAATCCTCCTAAAGAACTCAGCCTCCTAGAGGAATGTGTGGGGGATAGGATGGGGAGGTCACTGGGGGAAATAGGAGGATGGGAGAGGGATCTGGGATCGATATGTAAAATAAGATCTTTTTCTTTATTTTTTAACAACAGAAGAAAAGTTATTTTGATGGCAAAAAAAAATGATAATAACTCTGCATGGATCTAACCCACAAATGTTAGATGTGAAGGGCAGAACTTCTGGAAGGCAATGGACAAACTTTTTGGTAGCTTGCTAACCCTTGCACCAAAAGCATAATGGAACTGACTACAAAGAAGTTTATTCACCATGCTGCATAATCGAAATCCGTTCCTCAGAAGCAGCCCACATGGAAAAATATTCCTGGGCCATACCCTGGTTGGGGAAGCTGCAAGAACCACAATAGGCCTAACAGAACACTGAATGTGGCAGCACATTCCAAACCAGCCTCCTCATAGAGGGCCTGAGGAACACACTTTCATGACTCCCCATCCTACCCCCCCCCATCCTGTCACTCACCATCCTGCAGCTTCTGTTCTCCTCCATTCCCCACAGAAGCACTCACAGAGCAGCAGTCAATCCTCTGGTGCCTGTTCTGATATAAAAGCAAGTCTGCAGCATGGCTCCAGGAAGTTTCCTTCCAGACCTCAGACTGGAGGGTTGGCTCAATGTCCCTGATTGGCTAATGAGGCTTGAGTGACAAGAGCAATTCCTCAAGGGTTAGAGTGTGCTTAAAGACACAGCAAGCCCAGCACCTCCTTTGGCCCTGGATTTTACTCTAGACCTAGACATTTCAGAGATCTGCACAAATAGGAACTTATTTGGTTTTTGGGTTTTTTTTTTTTTTTTTTTTTTTTTTTTTTTTGAGACAGAATTTCCCTGTGTGGCTCCTGCCATCCTGTGCCTTGCTCACTAAACTGTGCCGGTGAATTCCTTCCTAATTATTAATATTAATCTTGTTCTTGTTTTCTAGTAGATTTTTTTTTCATTAACTGTCTATTGTTTATTTATTTATTTTGGTCTTTGAAACAGAGTTTCCCTTTGTGGCTCTGCTGTCCTGGAACTTACTCTGTAGACCATGCTGTCCTCAAACTCAGAGAGATCCACTTGCATCTACTTCCTGAGTACTGCTATCAAAGGCAAAAGCCACCACAGCCTAGTCAGACACAGATTTCAATGTCACTTACCAATGTCACCAATGACCTAGCTCTCTTCCTGCAGTACACAAGTACAAACTCTCTTTCTCACTCCATGCAATGTGCAGAGCTTACACCGATCATTACACGATGCAGACTGAAATGATTCTCTTCTTCAACCATAAACACATCTAAACAAAAACACACTTGCTTTAAGAATAGAGTGTGTAGCTATGTAGTAGTTAGGCATAGATGACAGGCCATGGTGGAGGTCACCTTTAATTCCAGCACTTGGGAGACATAATCAGGTGGATCTTGGTAATTTTATGGCTGCCCCAGGGTACACCAGATTGATCCAGTCTAAAAGAGAAAGAGAGACAAGTGGTGCCTCATTCCTTTATCCCTGAACTTGGGAGGTAGTTATGGTTGGAGGAAAGGGAAATATAAGGGGGAAGAAGACAAAAGCTCATTGTTTTCTGAGGGAAGGATCCTAGAGTCAAAATTGCCTGACCCTTTGGTCTAAGGATTCAGTAGAAGTGAGAGCTAGGGCTTGGCTGCTCTGCTTCTCTGATCTTTCATCATTAATCACATATCTGAATCCAGGTTTTGATTATTAAGAACAACTAGAAGTAGCTTTACAATTTCCAGTGCAGTGTGTCAAAGCTAAACTATAGTGTATAAGATTAGAATTTACGGCAATAATATTCATGGTACTAATCTTTACCATTTTATCAAGTTTATTGCTATATTTTGTATGTATGAGTTTGAGAGAAAATGGTTTGTATAAGTATACAGGTTACGGGATGTAGATAATTATGTGAATTTGAATGTCAGTATCTGAACTCTTGTCATCCCCCAAAAGATGTGCTGAGTCTCTTGCCAAGATACACAACATGTTTTATCTGATGAGCCAAAACTCTTTCATGGATTAACAATAAAACCAAAATAAATAAAAAACTAAATAATGGTCTTTAGGAACATGAAGTATCAGAATTTAAGATCCTATACATGGTAAGTTTGTAATATGAAATTAATACAATCTAATGACAATGAACAACAATTAATAACAAAATGGAGATTACAAAGGCACATTAACATT
Organism: Phodopus roborovskii; assembly: GCF_943737965.1. Lineage (NCBI taxonomy): Eukaryota > Metazoa > Chordata > Mammalia > Rodentia > Cricetidae > Phodopus > Phodopus roborovskii. The sequence continues at coordinate 65,369 of NW_026126731.1, read as the reverse complement.
TTATTTTAGAAATACCCAGAATGCTCAATGGAATTATGAAAACAAGATACACAAACTGATATAATATGACTTTTATACTTACCACAAAGTAACAAAAATTAAAATATGTACATTCTTTGTAAAAGAATAAAAGAGGTAGAGAGAATAACCCAAGAGCAAAGGTCAAAATATATCAACTGTTAATATAAAATACAAAAGAAATTTAGCCATGAAAAGTGTGATCTTGACCAATGTTATCCAAATACCTATGAATCCAAGTGTAAAGAGATTAAATAAACACAGACTTCAACACTCCAATTAAATCGATTCAAAGTGACCCTTCAACACTTTTGACCCTGCAGCTATGGATATCTATTCGAAAGACAGGATGTCCCTGCTCTAGAGCTCTCTATGCAAAAGGAGCTGATCTTCTGCTATGGCTCTGCAGACCTTTATGCCCCTTTATGGATTCAGGTAAACTAAGCCCCACTGATGCCCATTCCACAAACAACATGGGAGAATAATTTAAAATCTGCTTCCTGCCAAGAGATTTAAGCCCAAGCCTGACCTAACTCCCTGTCCCAAACCATACACACCTGAGAAATCTCTGCAGAACAAAGACTCATTTGTACACTGGAATTAAACTTCACTCAATACAGTATTGTAACTCTTGTTAGCAGACTGTTAAAAACATTATAATCTTGTATTGCTGAGAGACATCCGCATCACCAGTTTTTACTACTTTCTTAAATATTTATAAGGCAAACCTGAAAGTGGAATGGAATATTCAGAATTTCAAGAACTCAGACCTTCAGTTATCCAGCATCAGCCCCCAATGCAAACCAACAGCATTGCATGCATGTGCACACTGGACAGTTATATAATAAGCAACACACCCTCCCATGCCAGGGCTGCAGAGTCTCCCCCAAACCAAGAAACACATGGACAGGAAGGCTCAGAGGACAAGGGTTACTGCCCAGTTCACCACATGGACCAAAAGAACCCCAGTCTGTCTCATGGTCCACACAATTTTGCAGAAATGACATCTGAGGAGACCTGCTTTGAAAAGCGTACATTCAGAATGGTGTAACCTGTGTTTTTCCTTATAACTCGATAGAGCAGAAGGGAAAGAGAATCATGGAAAGAAGCCTTCTCAGAGTCTAGCATTGCCTGGGACCACTCAGTTGGACCTAAATTTTTGCAGCCCACTACCAGGGAATCAGAAATCAATGACTCAGATTGTATAGTCCTTGTAGCTCTGCACAACACACCCTGCAGATAGTAGCCTATTCCAGAAAGTTTGTGTTTTAGTATACATTCTTCTACTATCCTGGAAGTCAACCTGCTCATTATGAAAATCACAGTGACCTTTCTGTGCACATATTGTTACATACTCATTGCTCCTGGTCAGTAACCTTTAACCTCATAGCTAGGAAATACTGCAGCCAAATGTATGCCACCTTCCAATATTCACTGTGTTTAATGTGAAAATCCTGTTTAAGAAAAGCAGGCTGTGAATTAGAGAACATTGAGTAATCATAGTAGGGCTTGTGGGCAGAAAAGTATAAGTGGATATGATGTAGTTATTTTCTAAAATAAAAAAAATATTTTGAAAAGCTGAAAATAGCTTCATGGCCATGTGCTCCAGAGACTAGGGGTTTCAAATAGAGCACACCAAGTATTCCTCAAACTTTTTCTCACAGATTTTACATCCAAACCCACAAAACATAACAGTCCTGTTACATAGTCCACAAGAGTTCACCCAGACTGGTTTTGGCTGAATACTGTAATTATCACAATTTGTATACAAGATAAGGTCTTTCCTCTCTCCAGAATCTTGATAGCTCTCATCTGTGGATTCCAAGATACAGCCCACAATTATGGATGTATGGATGTATACAATCCACAATAACGGATTATCTAGGAATGATTACATAATTCCACATTGCTTACCTCAACTACTGTTGAAGGAGGAAATCTCAGCTTCCATCCTGCCTCTATCTTTCTGCACTGTGACTCCAGCAGTATCCAAGTGGGCCATGAACTCAATCCTTGCACAAATCCCTCTCCATTTATAATTCCCCACAATAATCAGAGATCTTGGGAGTTCACTCATTTTCTGGTCTATTTTCCTTCTCCCTGACCAGGCAAGGGCCCAACTGGAACGAAGTGTAGGTTTTTCTTCCCAGCAGTGTACATGAGAAGCAGGATTAGGAGTTCAAAACAATTCTCAATTATGTAGCATAAGACAACCCAAAGTTACAAAAGGCTTTGCTCTACTCAGGAATCAATAATAAACATCACTTGAGAAAAGGAATGGAATAAGTAAAATCTAAGAAACATAGGAGAGCAGCAACATAGAGATACAAGCAGTAATGCGTTTAAAGAAGACATTTAAAAAGATGCCAATAGCTGGGTGGTGGTGGCACATACATTTAATGCTAATGCTCAGGAGGCAGATGGAAGCCCATTTCTGTGAGTTCAAGACAAGCCTGGTCTATAAGATATAGTTGAGGGACAAGCGGCAGAGTCACAAGAAAAAAAAAATGGCGTCTCAAAAATTAAATAAATAAAAATTAAAAAGAAAAAAGCTAGATAAACAGATACCATCCTTGGCTAGAGGCCTCACTTGAAGAAGGCCAGGCCCCAGCTAGATGCACATATTAATGCCACCATCCTGAGTCCATGGTGCTGGGTGCTTGTCCCCTATCGCTGGGCCTCTGCTAGAGAGAATTCAGAAGGAGAGTGCCAGGTCCTGGCTAGATCCGCATATCCATGCAGGAACATCTTGAAACACTGTGTACCAGGATCTTTGACCCCCATTGCCAGGACTCTGCTAGAGGTGAGTTCAGGATTGTGTGGAATTCCCCAAACCCCCTAACCTGGAAACACCCTGGACTGGCTCCAGATCATGTTCCACCTGTGGCTTGTTCACAGCTCAAAAACACATTGGAAATAGATAATCTAACTTCAACAGAATCCAAGGGAAAAACAGGGAAAATGTATATACAAAACCACTGTCAAAATCAAATCATAAACAAAAAACCATTAACGAACAATGGCCCTTACTTTCCCTCAACGTTAATGGTATTATCTCACTTATAAATAGAGAAAGGCTAACAGAATAAATACTGAAATAGAATCCATCCTTCTGCTGCACACAAGAAACACATCGGAGCTTCAAAGATAGACATTACTCAGGGTAAAGGGCTTGGAAAAAAATCTTCCAATGAACTGGACCCAAGAAGCAAGCAGGTCTAGCTATCTTAATACCTAACAAGTTAGACTTCAAAGCAAAATCAATCAAAAGAGATGAAAAAAGTCATTTTGTATTCATCACAGGAGAAATCCTAAGCACAAAACCTCAATTCTGAACCTCTATGCCCCAAATACAAACGCACCCACATTCGTAAAAGAAATGGTACTAAAACTCAAACCTCACATAAAACCACACACACTTATAGTAGGAGACTGCAACACCCCACTCTCACAAATAGACAGGACCACCAGTCAGAAACTTTACAAAGAAACAAAAGAATTAACAGAAGTTATGTCTCAATTGGGTTTCACAGACATATATTGAACGTTCCATCCAAACAAAAAGAATATAAATTCTTCTCTGCTCCACATCGAACATTCTCTGAAATTGACCATATACTAGGCAACATAAATATCCTCATCCGAAACAAAAACATCTGAATATTACCCTGTATCTTATCAGACATCCATGCTTGAAAATTGTCATTCAATAAAAACAACAACAAATCACAGAAAACCTACAAACTCATGGAAACTGAATAATGCTCAATTTCAACATACTTGGGTCTAAGAAGAAATAAAGAAATTAAGGAATTCGTAAAATTCAATGAGGTTGTGGATACAACATACATGAATTTATGGAACACCTTGAAAGCACTGCTATGAGTGAAGTTTATTACATCAAGTGTCCATATGAAGAAAAGGGATCAGAGACACATTAGAGAACTAACAACACAACTGAAAACCTTAAGACACAAATGAAGCAAACTCAACCCTCAGGAGTAGGCCCCATTATCAATTTTTGGGCTGAAAACAATAAAGTAGAAAACAGGAAAACAGTACAAAAAAAAAAATCAATGCAATAAGGAGTTGGTTTTTTCAGAAAATTAGCAAGGTTGACAAACCTCTATCAAAACTAAACAACAAGTATAGAGAGAACATGGAAATTAACAAAATCAAAAACAAAAGGGGTTACATAACAATAGACATGGAGGAAATCCAGGCAATTTTCTGGTCATATTTTGCAAACTTATACTCCACAAAATTTGAAAAGTCAAAGGATATGGACAAAGTTCTGGATAACACTTACTTAACAAAATTAAATCAAGAATAGACAAGCAACTTATATTGACCTATAAAAACTAACAATGTAGGAGCCATCATAAAAAGCCTTCCAACATAAAAAAATCCCAGAGCCAGATATCTTCTTCAGTGAAGAATTCTACCGAAAATTCATGTAAGAGCTAATATTAATTCTACTGAAACTGTTCCATAAAATAAAACAGAAGTTTCTTTACCGAACACATTTTTGAGGCTACAATCACCTTGATATCCATTCACACAAAGACACAACTAAGAGAAAATTACAGACCAATATCCCTCCTGCACATTGATGCAAAATACTCAAGAAAATATGGGAAAACCGAATCCAAGAATATATCAGAAAAATCATCTACCATGATCAACTAGGCTTCATCCTTGGGTGGCAAGGATGGCTTCACATATGAAAATATATCAAATATACCACTATATAAACAAATTGAAAATGAAAAAAATCACATGATCATCTCCCTAGATGTAGAAAAAACCTTTGACAAAATTCAACATCCTTTCATGTTAAAGGTCTTGTAGAGATCAGGGATAACAGGAATTTATAAAAACATAATAAAAGCAATATGTAGTAAACACAGAGCAAATATCAAGCTGAATGTAGTGAAGCTTAAGGCAATTCCTCTAAAATCAGGACAAAGACTATGCTGCCCTCTGTCTCCATATATCTTCATTATTGTATTTGAAGTGCTAGCTAAAGAAATAAGCCAAGAATAGGATATCAAGAGGATACAAATTGAGAGGAAGAACTCAATCTTTCTCTATTTTCAGAAGATATGATAATTTACATAAGCAACCAAAAAACTCTATCTGGGTAATCCTACAGCTGAAATACACAAAGCAATGTATCATCATACAAAATAAACTGAAAAAAAGACCGTAGCCATTCTATATTCAGACAACAAAGGGGCTGATAAAGAAATCAGAGAAACATCACTCTGTACAATAGCCACAAACAACAAAAAGTACCTTGGGGTAACACTTATCAAACAAGTGAAATACCTATATAATAATAATTTGTGTCTCTACAAAAAGAAATTAAAGAAAACACCAGAAAATGTAAAGATCTCCCAATCTCATGGATAGGTAGAATAAACATAGTAAAAATGGCAATATTGCCAATGGCAATCTACAAATTCAATGCAATATCTATTAAAATGCCAGCACAATTCTTCACTGACCTTGAAAAGATAATAATTAAATTTATATTGAAAAAACAGGGATTCTCTCCTGTCTCTAGATTGAGGCAGTTATCCCTCCATGGGGGATGTGTTCACAAGGTCCTTTTGTGCACCAGGGATACATCCTAGCTCCACTGTCTGAGGTCCCTTAGACTGCTCAGTCCTTCTGGCTGTGACCCATATTCAGGGGGGCCTGACTCAGTCCCATGCTGGCTTCCCAGCTATCAGTCTGGTGTCCTGATAGCTCCTCCTTGTTCAGGTAAGCTGTCTCTATGGGTTTCTGCTGCCTGGTCTTGTCCTCTCCATCTGCATCTGGGTTCTACTTCAACTCAGTGTTTACGTATGGGTGTTTGCTCCTGTTTCCATCATATGGAATTGGGGTGGGGAGATGGGAGGGAAGCGTGGTTAGAGTGCATGTGAGAGGGCAGAGAGGGTAAAAGGGAGAGAAAGAGGGAGGGAGGAGGGGAGGGTGGGAGGAGAGGGGGGAGGGAGGGAGGGAGAGAGGGAGAGGGAACTGGGATCGAAATGTAAAATAATAAATTAAATAAACAAAAAAATGCTTTGACTCCAAAATTTTAGTTCAAGGACACATTACTGTGGAAAAGGATTTCTATTTTTGTTTCCACAGAAAATGCAAAGTTGTGGATTCCTTCCAGACTAATATGGTGTGATCAAGTTAGACCGCCTGAAGCAGAGTACCAGGTGATCCTACATTAAAAACAGCTGGACAAAGCAGCCTTACAGACTACAGCCAGGATTTCTGCATCTTCATCGAAACTCCCATGACAGCGCCCCTTACCAGCAGGAAGTAGTTTGGAAAGAAGGACACCCAAATTCCCAAGTATTGTCTATAAATGTTTTTTTTTCCATTAAATGGTTATATAAAATAAATAAATAAAATGTTAAAAAAAATAAAACATCTGTGAGCAAGAAAAAAAAAAAGAAAGAAAAACAAAAAGAACGAGAATAGCCAAAACAACATGTATTATAAAGGAACTTCAAGAGGCATCATTATCCCTGACTTTAAGATCTACTACAGAGTTATAGTCATGAAAACAGCCTGGTATTAGCACAAAGATAGACAAGTACCTCAATGAAATTCAATAGAAAATCTTGATATTAACCCACACACATATGAGCACCTGAATTTGACAAAACAGCTAAAAGTGTACACTGGGATAAGGAAAGCATCTTCAACAAGTGGTGCTGGTACAACTGGATGATGGTGTATAGAAGACTGAAGATAGATCTATGTCTATTGTCATGCAAAAAAACACAAGTCCAACTCCATAAATCCATCCACACTAAACCTCTTAAGAAAAAAAAAAATTAGATGTACTCTTCAACAAATTGGTACAGGAGACCGCTTCCTGACAATAACTCCAGTAGCATAGTCACTGAGATCAACAACTAATGAATGGGACCTATTCAAACTTAGAAGTTTCTCTAAGGCAAAGGACACAGTGGACAAGACCCAAGAGCAGCCCACAGACTGGGAAAATATTTTCACCAATCCTACATCCGACAAAGGACTGATCTCCAAAATATACAAAGAACTCACGAAACTAGTCAACAAAACACCAAATAACTCTATTAAAATGGGGTATAGAACTGAATAGAGAACTCTAGAGGAAATAAAAAATGATGAAACACACTTAAGAAAGTGTTCAATATCTTTGGCTATCAAGGAAATGCAACTTAAAACAACTTTAATTTACCATCTTACTCCTGCCAGAATGGCTAAAATGAGAAACAGCAATGACAACTTATGCTTTGCAGGTGGAACTGCGAACTTGTACACCCATTTTGGAGACTAGCATGGCTGTTCCTCAGGATAATGGCAATCAGTCTGCCACAAGACCAGGTAACCTACCTCTTATGTACATACCCAAATGATCCACATCCATGGAACCAAGACTTGTGCTCACATATGTTCATAGCAATATTATTTATAATACCAAGAAACTGGAAGTGACTTAGGTGCCCCTCAACTGAAGTATGGATAAAGAAGATGCGCCACATTTATACAATGGAATACTACTCTGCGGGTAGGGAAGGGGAAAACAATGGAATCTTGAAACTCACAAACAAGTGGATGGAACTTGAAGAAACCATCCTGAATGAGGTATCCCAGTCACAGAAAGATAAACATGGGATGTAATCACTCATATGTGGATTTTACACATAGTGCAAAAGATAACCAGCCTACAAATCACACTGCCAGAGAAACTAGGATACACGGAGGATTCTAAGAGTTTCTTATAAGGTCACTCACAGAAGCAGGAAGGGACATGGTCCCCAGAACATATGGGAATTAGGGGGTAGTGAGTGATGAGTGAACTAGCAAAAGGAAAGAAGTAGGAGAGTAAAGAACAATGGACTAGGAAGATTTGGTAAGGAGAGGAATAGACTTGAGAAGAGAAGTGAAGAGAAGAGAAGAGCAGAGAAGAGCAGAGGATAGCTAGGAGAGGAGATGAAAGACTATAAAAGAGGGAGCCATTATAGGTTAGAAGAGGAAAGTGAACCTAGAGAAATGTCCAGAGACCTACAACACCACAACTAACAATTTGAGCAACAGTGTAAAGGCTACCATAAATTCCCTTCCCTGACAATGAGATCAACAACTATAAAAGAGGGAGCCATTATAGGTTAGAAGAGGAAACTGAACCTAGAGAAATGTCCAGAGACCTACAAGACCACAACTAACAATTTGAGCAACAGTGTAATGGCTACCATAAATTCCCTTCCCTGACAATGAGATCAACAACTATAAAAGAGGGAGCCATTATAGGTTTGAAGAGGAAACTGAACCTAGAGAAATGTCCAGAGACCTACAAGACCACAACTAACAATTTGAGCAACAGTGTAATGGCTACCATAAATTCCCTTCCCTGACAATGAGATCAACGACTAACGTATCCACCATCATGGAGCCCGCATCTAGTAGCTGATGGAAACAGAAGCATACATGCATAACTAAACACTGAACCGAACTGGAATCCAGATGCAGAGAGGGAGGACAAGACCACACTGCAGAAACACATAGACACAGCTGACCTGAACAAGGAGGAGCTAATGGGGCTCCAGACTTATAGCTGGGAATCCAACATGGGACGGACACAGACCCCTGAACATGGGTCTAAGCTAAAAGGATTGTGCAGTCTAAGGGACTTCAGGGAGTGGAACCAGGAAATATCCCTGTTGCAAAAAGGACATTGGGGGAAAATCCCCATGGAGGGATACTCCTTTAACCTTGAGACAGGAGAGATATTTTAGTCCCTACTTCAAATGACTTGAAAGATTTAGATGACCCCCTCCTGGAAGGAATCACCCTATGTGTATAGTGTCCGTTGGATGGGAGGGGAGAGTGGCCAGGGGCTCGGAAAGTTGGGAGGGGGAGGAGTGTTGGAGTAAGGTGGAGTGAACTGGTTTGATATGTATAAAAAATTTTTTAAAAATTAAAACCATTAAAAAGATACCAATGTAATTTTCAAAAAAAAATAAAGTTAACATATTTTAATAACTTAAAATTTTTACCTCTATTCACTTTGAAATATCATACTTCCACAGAGATAACATCACTTCCACCACAAGTTCTAATAGATCTTACTAATAAAAACTCACAGTAACCTATCAGGGATGGGAGGATGAAAACTGAAGGATCACAGATTCAGAGCATCTGGCTACTAGAGTTCTTTTCTCTACCTATTATCAGACAAGCCATGTGCTCCAGTCCTCACACTGCCTCTTCAGATTGACTGCTATCGCTTCAATCCCTCAGACTAATTGCTCAAACAAAATCATCTCACTGCATGCTCTTCTGTCTCCTCTACCTTATCTTCCTGTCTCTGTCCAGCCGTGTCAATCCTATCTCAAAATCCCTACTGCTGGGATTCAAGGCCTGATTCCCAAGTCTGGGACCACCTTAGTGTGAGCTGTTTTTCATTTAGACAGACTTTGTATGTGTCTAACTAGTGACCTAGTATGTTTCTAACTACAGATTTAGTATGTGTGGATAACTAGTGACTTAGGTGTGCAGCTGCCTAAATACATAGAAATACATAGGTGAATGGCTAACTACTGTCTCTGTGTGTCTGGCTGACTATTTTCTTGGTGTTTGTGGCTAGCTAGTGAATTAGATGTGTGGCTGACTAGTGACTTAGTATGGGTGGGTAAGTAATGATATATTGTGTGTGGCTAACTAGAGACATAGTGACTATGGCTAACTAGTAACCTAGCTTTGTGGCTAACTATTGACTTAGTCAATGTGGTTAGCTACTGCTTAGGCAACGCTAGCCACAGAACAATCCTGCCTTTCATCTCAACCTTCACAAACTGTACACTTACATACTCTGGTCTGTGTTCAAACACATGACAGATTAAAACATGCTGGGAAATTACAAAATCACTCCTCCTACCACAGTCATGTACTTTTTTCATAGTGGTGACTCCAGCACCTGGTTGCTTACCCTGCATTCCCCTGCAGTATAAACCCTGCATTCCCCTGAAGGCAGAAGCAATGCTCCACATGCAAATGCTTTTCCTGTGACTGTACTGGATAGTTGGCTACCTGACTCTAATGGAAAATTTAAATCTCTTAGGTGTTACAGTAATTTAAGAATTTTGAAGGTATAGTACAGAAGACAGCAAGGCCATTGTTTGGAGAGCAACATCATGCAACCAATTCCACTTACATCAACATAAGAGATTGTCTCATAAACATTCTTGTAACATGATGAAATTGCATATGTTCTAGCATTAATATGCCTTCCCAGGGAGAAGTCACTTCACCCACAAAGGAGATCCATAAACACAAATATTTCTAAAATAATGTGTATCTATCTCTGGAAAATAATCAGAGAGGAGCCAGCCTAGACATAGTTTGAATTTCATATATGATATCTTTCTTAAGTGGCTTTTAAATTCAAGCTCCATTTTACACATTGAACAATTTCAGTAGGGACTGGAGCATGTCTAGCTACTTAGGGAGATGGGAGGATTAAACAGCAAATGTGTTCCTAGTATTGTTCCTAAAGGCCACCAGATACCTGAAACTGAAGGACCTGTTCCACATAAAGAATCCTGAGGTGAATGTGATGGGGAATGAGATAGATAGGAAACATAGAAGGTAGAAAGGATTTTTAAACATGCTGGGATAGCTAGATGTGTCCCATGACAAGCTTCCTAAGGAGAACAGACTCATGTATACTATTTGCACAGAGGAAATGGAAGCAAAGGGGACACTTACGTGAAGTAACTAGAAACCCAATCAATGGGACAAACTCAGGAGAACACTAAAACAATGCAGTGCTAGCGGAATACAGTGTATCTCATGATCATTGCTGACTAAGACCACAGTGGCCTTGGGACTTAGAACCATAGCTCTATATAGTTTATATCTATAGATCAGAAGCAACCTGTCAACAAAGGCTTTGTTCCATACAAATACCAGTTTTCCCATGCAAATACCTGGTTTTTGACAAGGTTCTCTGTTTTATTGTCAATACACCAGGCCCTTAGGAAAAGCTTTCAAGGCCTAGTCCCCAGGCTGTTACAATCTCTTCTAAGAATATTTCTCATCCCTGCATGAGGACCTAAGTGAAAGCTTTGCTTTATCAGTAAACTCATACATCATTGGTTTGCTTTTTAAAATCTAGTGTCCTATTGCCACTCTGTTAGAACTATGCTTTTCTGGAGAAGAAAACTACAACTATAAGATATAATAAATTTTAAGGTTGCTTGTGATCCTGTAAAAGCATTCTCAGCAGTTTGTTACAGGGCAGTTCTATGATAAGGGTAAGGGACTAGATGCTGTGGTAAAACAGTAGTTGCTTCTTTGTAATGGTTTGGAGTCAAAGTTCTGGAAAATCATGGTGAACAAATATGTATCTAGGATTCAAAATTCAAACAGGACTGGTCAGCATACACTTATCTTTGTGTGTTTTAGAGGCAATACTACCTCAGTTAAATTCTACTTTATGAGACATAATATCTTCAAAGCATTTGTAAATCCTTTGTGTTACAAATTCTACTCCTGTAAATCTGCTCAATAGTGAAGTGCTACCCTTACATGAGATGTCTTTTACAACATGTAGAAAATTAACAATAAATGGATCTTACACATAAAATTAAAATGCAAATTGCTGAACTTCTAAAAGGTACTTAACTAAAAGGCCTCTGGAAGTTTGTTGCCATGATTTCAGTGGGTGCACCTGAAGTATGTAGAAGTTGACTTAAAAGAGGTTTCCATACACACCTCCCTGCTCCCAGTGCTCAAAGAAGATACAGCCCACAGAGTAGTTATTTGGAGGACTGCATTAGAACTCAGGAGACAGGTAGTCTGGCTATAGTTTCCCAGCCAGATCCAGGGAAAACCCACCACACTGGATCCATCACCTCACCATCTCCCACTACCCATGAGGACAGCAACCCATCACTCATCATGCTGTTGTTTTCCAGTTTTCCCTTCCTCAAAGCACAGCACACAAAATGACTGGCTCCAGTTTCTCTTCAAATCCAGACCAGAAGGGCCCTGAACTTCTTTTGACAGGCAGGTCACAAAGGGGCCTGATTGGCTAGTAAGGCCTGAGTGATAAAAGAACCTCCCAGGTGGTTACAGAGTGCTTAAGGACAAATTGCAATGGTTACTGTTTGCCTTCTTCCACAGACAAAGTCTTTTCTACATTAGCACTGATGTGCTTTGTTATAGCAATTGTCCTATAGCTGACCCGTGTTATCTTTCTGTAGTATACAGGCATTTTCCTTTCTTCCTCCTAGACACAGTGTGGCTAGCTAACTATACTTACTTAAATGGATTGAGTGATTCTAGGTGAAAAAGTTGAAGGGAGCACCAAATATTCATTAACTAACACACAGAAATTTGGGGATACAAAAAAAAGTGTTATTTGTTATTTGGTTTAACACTGAGTTTAGTTGAACTAAATTTACTTTTTATCTGTTTGTCACAGGAAGTTGAGACATTCAGGACAGAAAACCAGGGACCAGATCTCAAAAAAAGAAAAATGATCTTTCTTGTGGCTGAATGCCAGATGGTGGCTCAATAGATGTAGAATTTTATCCCTGAATCTCACAGAAAACACATGGCAAAGACATGATAATGAGAAAAGTAGTCTTAATAGAAAATTGAATATATACAGAGGAGTTGAAGTAGGAAGTATGTATTTGTGAGCACTATTGTTAGCCAATACATCTTCAGGGAGCAGATAAAAAACAAAACAAAACAAAAACCAACTGCATGAATCAAGGTTCTCTGCATGAAAAAGAATGTAGGATGAATCTCACCATATATGTAGAAAGTGGATTTATTAGGATGTCTCATAAGATGTGATATAGTTAGTCCAACAAAGGTTACCTACTAATGGGAATCTGAAGAGTACAGCAGTTTTTTAATTTATCAGGATGGATGTCTCAGCTGGTCATTATACATCAAAATTCCAAAAAAGTAGGATCTAATAGTAATAAAAGAATAAACTTGTACCCAGAGCTAGGGTAAGCAGCCAAAGAGGGAAAGCTTCCTCCTTCAATACCATTTATACATGTAGGCTATCACCAGAAGGTTGATCTGATTTTTCCTTTCTGTGATTTTGTTTTGTTTTTTGTTTTCAAAACAGGGTTTATCTGTGCAGGACTTAAACTCATTCTGTGGATTTGGCTATCCTCAACCTAAGCAAAATCAGGCAGCCTCCTGTGTCCTGGAATTAAACACCATCTGTTTGCATACAAGACTTCTGTATGGCATTGGCAGTCCTGGAATACATTCTGCCAGTCTGAAGTTTCTCAGCTCCTAAATGGGAATCCGTTCCAACTTGTCATGAGTTCAAAGTGCTCCAATAACTCCTATTATCCTTAAGATATTATCTTTTCTGCTACAGGTCACCTGTGACTTGATGATGAATGTCTCCTACCTAATTAGCAATGATTTGGGAGCAGACAGGTTAACCACCCTGAAGGAATAAGTGCAGCAATGGGATGCCTGAAGGCACATAGTATATGCAATTATGGAGTGCCTTTAGCATTAGTGGAAGCAATTTCTGTTTTTCCTTTATACATATTAATAAAAGTCCCCTTCCATTGACGCACCTTTGTTTGACTACTTAAGTGTGGTATATGAATAAAATGGAGCTTTCAGTATTGACTGAATCTGCCTGCGTGCCATTATATTATGTCTCTATCTTCCTTTCATCAATGATAGCTAGTCTTCCACTTGTCCACTTTCATGGACTGAGAAATGGATATGGGCCTAAGGTGCTGTTTCTGATTACAGTCCTACAAAATGGTATTTGTGTGGAGATCATAAGTGAACTTTGTGGTGTCCACTTTTGGCCTACCACCAGGGCAAATGTAGACTCATAAAATTCTCATTTTTCCAGGGAGTCACATTGTAGAAAAAGTATTGATTCTTTCAAATGAAAATGTCTCTATGAAAAAAAAAACATTGACTTCTTATATGATCACCGTATAGCCGAAACAGGAACCGAGTATATGGGAGTGTTTTAGAGATGGAAAAAATTCCATATTTACCTTTGTTATTTGTTTTGCATTCTAAGTCTATTAAGACCCTTGGTATATATTATTTACTGTTTTCTTTTTTCATAAGTACTCAAACTGAATGAATATGTTTTAAATTTCCATTAATTTTACTTTTGTATTTTTTCCTCTTCTTTTTAAGTATAATATTACTGTGACATCCTGTCTTAAATAGAACTCACATTATAGATTAGTCTGTCCTAGCACATGAGAGATATCTGTCCACCTTGAATCCAGAGTGCTGGCATTGTAGTTTGGCTTGTGAACAGAGAAGTCAGTTCATTAGCTTGGCTCACTTATGATGAATGACTGATCCTGATTGTTAGTGTAGCCAGACAACAGGCTCTGGTCCTACCTTCAGTAACAGAAGATGGTATCCAGTAAGTGCAGGTTTTCTGCCTCAAAGTCCATTGTCTTCCAAATATGGGAAATATTATTTTTCCTTATCATTTAGTCTGTTAAAACTCACCAAATACCTTGGAAGGGTTCTATCTATTACTGCTAATAGTGACAGCCAGGTTCACAGAGATAAGAGGTTTTTTTTATACAGTTAAGTGTAATTCTTCATGTTATTCATCACATCATTCTAATGTCTCACTAAGTAAACTTGAAACTGTGAAGCCAGTCATAGTGGCAGATGCCTTTAGTAATGGTTCTTAGAGAGTGGAGGTAGGAATTATAGGATTTCACAGTCACCCAAGATGAAAGTGGTCCCTGGAGTATGGTTTTCATACCAAAAAGTTAGTCTGTGACTGCTTGAGGACAGTGTCCATAAATTTTCCCAAAGCTTTGGATCTTCAGGACCACGGCACCAGCAAATGTTAGCTAAGTTATTCACCCCACCTTATTTCCTATTCTTACTTTTAATGAATTCTGTTAAAATAGAATCAAAGATATTTTACATATCCATATCTGTTCCCAATCCCTCTCATGTATGCACCAATCCAAAAGTCATTTGGGGCAAGGAGAAGGCCCAACCCTATGTGTCTAGACTGAGAGAGTATCTGTCCATAGGGATTGGGCTCCTGAAGTCTTTCATACATCAGGGATACATCCTGATTCCACTGCCAGAGATCCCTTACACTTCCTAGGCCTTCTAAATGAGATGCACTTTTAGGGGTGTTAGGTAACTCATATTATGTTTTCCCAACTATCAGGCTGGGGTTCATGAGCTCCACACTGTTTTACTTAGGTGAGTCTGAGGGTATCTCCAACCTGGTCTTGACCCCTGTACTTATCACTCCTCCCTCTCTGCAACTGGATTCCAGGAGTTCCACTTAGTGCTTAGCTGAGTATTTTTGCTTCTGTTTCAGCCAACTACTAGATGAAGGCTCTAGAATATCCTATAAGGTAGATATCAATCTCATTTTAGGGAAGGACATTTAAGGTAGCCTCTGCACTATTGCTTATATTCTTATATGGGGTCATCCTTGTAGATCTCTGGACATTTTCCTAGTGTCAGATTTCTCTTACCACCTATTATATCTCCATCTAGTATGGTATCTCTTTTGTTGCTCTCCTCTATTGTTTCCAAAACTCATTCTTCTTGATGCCTCTTGTTCTCCTATACCATTCTCTTTCTCCTAACTCTCCCTCCACTCTCCCAATGTTCCCAATTTTCTCAGGAGACCTTGTCCCTTTCCACTACTCTGGGGACACAATGGCAAGCCTTTAAAGGGTGAAGTCTGAAGTGAGGTGAAACCAGGGGAGCCCCCCCCCTGACAACCTGAGGGCAGGGTTTGGACAGTGCTACCAAACACTGCCAGGACTCGAACCATCCTCTCTCCAACTGCAGCTCAATGTTAAGGTTGATGCTTTACACAACCTGCTTTGTCCATCTCTCAAAGAATAGGTGCTGACAATCTACAGGATGGCAGCTAAGGGAAACCTTGTAAACCACACCTCCTGCTAAAAGCAATCCCACCAACTCCTGAATCTTTCCTCTCCATATCATCCCTGGCAAGAATAAGAAGCCATACTTAAACTATTGTCTGCATACCCAGGGAGACTGGGTTGTTGCTTGGAAACCCTAATGGCTTCTGTGTCTATTCAAAGAGTTTAGAATGTTGGGTAGTCCTGACCGAAACCTGCCCTGAAATTCTGTGTCTTTTCTGTTCATTTAGTTCTGTAACTCAGGCTTCGGTAGCCAATCAGAGCTTCAAGCATAGACACCAGTCATAGGGGAGGTTTCTTCCCCAATCTTATATGTTGTGCCTTTGGTACAGAGTATGAAACCTGAAGGTGGAGAAGCTTGGGGTGACGTCTCTCTTGCTCTCATTATCTCTCTTTTCTCCCCTCTCTCTCTCCTTATGCTGTCTTTCTTTCTCTCTCTGTCTCTCTGTCTGTCTGTCTCTCTCTCTTTGTTTTTCTCTTGGGTTGCAGATTACATCAGAAGGGCTGACCAGTTTGTTATTTATCTTGGGTGTAGAGAACTTAGTAAGAACCATGCTCCACAAAAAAAAAAAAAAAAAAAAAAAAAAAAAAAAATTGGATTATTGAAATTAAAGAAAAGTATGATGGCTAAAATCTTCACCAAGTTGTTTCCATGATATTGATTTCCTCTTTCATGGGCTCTTCCCTATCACTTCATATCAAGATGATAGATAAAGGATAGAGACAACGTTAGAAATATGGACAAGAAAAATTATAGAATGTTCATTGCCAGGACTCATGTCAGGATTTTGAAAAATTCTGTAGTTCTTGCTACTAGAATAACTCAAGAGGCTAACATTCTTGGGAACAAGTGTGAGCAAAAACAATTGCATGCCCTGGCATTACATAATTAAAATTAAATCATTAACCAAACATATTTTCACATGTGAATATACAATACTGTGAGCACTCATTCCTGTAACCCAGGTACTTAGGTGTTTAAAGTCTTAACAGTTTCCTCCAATATGAATTGCTTTATGTAATATGAAGCAAATGTGTAGGATTGGATTTAGAAAAATCAATAATCTCAATGAGGCTTTTTAATGGTTAAAGTAATGAGTGAAGGGACCCCCATTGTAGGGCCTCTGCTAAAGAGACCTCAGCTGGAGAGTGGCATGTCCCAGCTAGATCTGCCTATCAATGCGGAATCATCCAGAGTATCAACCCAGTATTTTTCATCCATTCCCAGGCCTTGGCTAGAGTCCTCAAATGGATTTTCCAGTCCCTGTCTCCATGGGACCACTCTGAGTTCTTGCAGGGTGGATCCTTGACCCCCATTGTAGGGCCTCTGCCAAAGAGGCCTCAGCTGGAGATTGCCAGGTGTAGTGGTTAAACCCTGCCCATTGGGGAAGGTGGGGGAGGAGGGGCGGCTTCTGCCGCCTGGGGGCGAAACCCAGGTAAATCCGCTTCTGACACCAGATATCACTCTAAATAAGGATCAGGATAAACAAATAGGCCGAATAGATGTTTATTCAGGGAGAAATAACTTACAACCTAGACAGATGGACACCAGAAAATTCAACCCGATCCTCTCCTGTCCAAGTCATGCCAGAAAGAGAGCGCCTTTCCTGGCCCCCTCCAACCTCCTTCCACAGGTCACTTTTGTCCATGGCTCCACCCCCCAATGGGTGTGGTCAGTGCCAGAGAAGGACTATCTCACTACAATTTTCCTTTTAGTCTAAAGAAAAGATTTAGGCTTAATACATAACTATATACAAAACAATGAATGACAAGTGTGCTCTAAGAAAAGGAAAATCTTTTAGACAGGAATAGGGAATGGTTGGGAAAGGTATGGTTTAGATGGGATATAGGTAGATTAGCCTATTTTCTTGAGAATTTGAGTAAGAATGAGATAGTATTTTACAGCTTACATTGTTGTGTATTCTTATGTGGTAAGCTATGTAAAATTAAGTTTATATTTTGTTATATTGTGTTAAATATTTCCACTTACAATGTTTTATGCACATTATATTTTACCATATTCTATGTATGTATACTTTCTTGTATTCAAGACATTTTGTATATTGATACAATTTGGGATATTTATCTTGCTGACCTTTATAGTTCTACCTCTTGTCTTGACACTTGTACTCTACCTCTATTTTAGGGATTTACATGTATGTATATGTAAATAGTTGTATTGTTTAAGTATTTGTTCCTGATTTATTCAGGAAAGTTTAAATCAGTCTTTTTAGCTAAGTTCCCAAGTATTACAGATTATCTTCACTCACATTTCCTATACCTATGAGATTAGTCAGATATAGATGCTTAATCTTCAATCACTTTATAGACATGCAGAACATGGCATTTAAATGTTTTAATATTAGTACTCCATTGACATGAGACACTGTTGCTCCTGACAGCACAGTGCACTTTCCCGAAAATTTGTTGGACACTGTTGTTGCTCCTGCTGGAGTTCAATCTCGCCTCAGCTAATGGCCAGTTGGGAAAAGAATGGCCACCACCTTGACCACTGATTTGGACATGCAGTCCTATGTGCTTGCAGGAGACAAATATAGAAAACTGCTTGACCTTGCCAAGTCAGGGTAAGACAGCCATTCTACCTCCCTACTGTTGTTGTGGTCTGTCAAGTTCTCTTGGCCTTAGCCAAATCTGGGTGTACCAACGTTGCTGTGAGACCTAGGGTGACTGTTCAGGTGGCTTGCTGTTTCTGCCCTTGCTGCACCTTTTGGAAGTAGCCCATCCACATTTCCTGTCTACTCTAGTATTGTTAATTTCCTTCTTAGGTCTTGATGAGGTTGAAGATTAAACTATCACAACTATTATTCTCTCTTCCTAGTTAGATATATTAGGTACCAGGCTTACGTTTTCCAGCTTAGGACAACTCTATTGTAAACTCCATTATGCCCTCACCCTAGGACTAAATATATAAGTCATTTTGTTCTCGATTTTCCTGTTCTTAGAGCACACTTGTTATTCACTGTTTTGTATATAGTTTTGTATTAAGCCTAAATCTTTTCTTTAGAATAAAAGGAAAATTGTAGTGAGATAGTCCTTCTCTGGCACTGACCACACCCACTGGGGGGTGGAGCCATGGACAAAAGTGACCTGTGGAAGGAGGTTGGAGGGGGCCAGGAAAGGCACTCTTTTTCTGGCGTGACTTGGACAGGAGAGGATCGGGTTGAATTTCCTGGTGTTCATCTGTCTAGGTTGTAAGTTATTTCTCCCTGAATAAACATCTATTCAGCCTATTTGTTTATTCTGATTCTTATTTACCACAATAGCCAGGCCCAGGCTAGATCTACCTATCAGCTTAAGGAACATCCTGGGTCCCAGCCTTCAAAATCTTTGACTTTCATTGCCAGTCTTCAGCTGGAATCTGAACTTATAGCCCCATTGCCAGGCCCTGCCTGTGGAAAGAACTCCTACAGAGCTTGGGCCACCCAGAGCTACAGACATCAAACTTCTGACCCACCAAAACACACCGGGAAAGAAGCTATGGGAAGATGGAAATACAATAAAACACCTAACAACAGAACGACAAGAATAACAGCACCAAAATCTATGAAATCTATACCAAATTGACCGGTAAACAACAAAGCATATGAAGTAGAAGAGAGCACATTAAAAATTATTGCCATAAGAAATGATAGAGGCCCTCAAAGAAGATGGAAAAAAATACTTAAAGAAACGGAAAAAAAAAACAAACAAAAAATGGAAAAAATGAACAAATTTCTTGAAGAAAGTACAGAAAGCCAGAAAAAAACAATTAAGAAAGTGAAGGAAATGGATCAAGACTTGAAAACAGAAATGGAGACAATAAATCGAAGGAATGCTGGAAATAGAAAAACTGGACAAATGATCAGGGACTACAGATGCAAGCATAACCAACAGAATTCAAGAGATGGAAGAGAGAATATCAGGCACAGAAGATAAAGTAGAGTAAGTAGATTCATCAACCAAAGAAAATCATAAATCTAACAAATCCATAACACAAAACGTGGGACACCGTGAAAAGGCTAATCTTAAGAATAATAGGCATAGAGGAAGGTGAGAAAGCCCAGCTCAAAGGTGCCAAAAACATATTCAACAAAATCATTGTGGAAAACTTTCCCAATCTGAAGAAGGACATGCCCATGAAAGTACAATGAGCATACCAAACACACACACACACACACAAAAAAAAAAAACCTCGACATATAATAATCAAAACATCTGACATACAAATAAAGAAATTACATTAAGAGCAGTGAAGGAAAAATTCCAGGTAACATATAAAGGAAGACCTATGAAAATTACACCTGACTACACCATGGAAAGCCTCAAGGCGAGAAGGTCCTTCATAGATGTTCTACAAGTACAAAGAGTCCATGGATGCCAGCCCAGGCTACTATACCCAACAAAACTGTCAATCACTATAGATGCAGAGAACAAAATTTTTAAAGACAAAGCCAGATTTTCACAATACGTATCTACAAATCCAGCCATACAGAAAGATTTGGAAGGAAAACTCCAAGCCAGGGAAGATAACTATGCTCACAAAGATGTAGGCAAAGGATAATCCACTGCACCACAAATCAAGGGTAAAGCAGGACTGATAAATTCACAATACCACTGCCAGCAACAATTCTAAAACAAGCAAGCATTAATAATCCATGGTTCTTAATCTCCCTCAACATTAGTGGTCTTAACTTGCTTATAAAAAGACACAGGCTAACAGAGTGGATATGACGACAGAATCCACCTCACTGCTGCATACAAGAAATACATCTAAGCTTCAAAGACAGATATTACCTCAAGCTAAGAAAAGATCTTCCAATCAAATGGACCCAAGAAGCAAGCAGGTGCGGCTATCCTAAATTCTAACAAGTTAAGCTTCCAACCAAAATTAATCAAAATAGATTAAAACAGTCATTCTGTGTTCATCACAGGAGAAATCCATCAATACAATTCTGAACAAGTATGATTCAAATACAAAGGCAACCACATTCATAAAAGAAACTCTACTAAATCTCAAACCTCACATAAAACCTCACACACTTATATTGGGAGACTTCAACACACCACTGTCACCACTAGACAGGACCACCAGTCACAAACTTAACAAAGTAACAAAAGAATTAACAGAAGTTTCATCTCAATTGGGTTTAACAAACATCTATAGAACATTCCTTCCAAACACAAAAGAATATAAGTTCTTCCCTGCTCCACATGAAACCTTCTCTAAAATTGACCAAATAGTAGGTGGCATAACAATCCTCAACAGATACAAGAGAATTGGAATAGTCCCCTGTATCTTATATGAACAGCATGCTTTAAAAATTGGATTACAACAACAACACAAATCGCAGAAACCCTACAAACTCATGGAAATTTAACAATGTTCAATTGCACCATACCTGCGTCAAAGAAGAAATATAGAAATTAAGGACATCCTAAAATGCAACAAGAATGAGGACACAACATACCCAAACTAATGGGACACCTTGAAAGCAGTGCTACCAGAGAAATTCACTGCACTATGTGACCATATGGAAAAAAAAAAAAAAAAAAAAAAAAAACAGAAGATAGTCACAATAGAGAATTAACACCCCAAATGAAAGCATTAGGACAAAAAGAAGCAAACTCACACGGGAGGAGTAGACACCAGAAAATAATAAATTTGAGGGCTGAAATCAATCAAACAGAAACCAGGGAAACAATGCAAAAAATCAATATAACAAAGGGTTCGTTTTTCAATAAAATCAACAAGCTAGACAAAACTTTACACAAACTAATGAAAAAGCAGAGAGAGAACATGCAAATTCACAATCAGAAATGAAAATGGGGACATAACAATGGACACAGAGAAAATCCCGGAAACGTTCAGGTCATACTTTGACATACTGTGATCTTAATATTTACAACAAATGTATGGTGATCAAGAAGGTATACAATATTTGGGAAAGGATAAAGGGGAGATGCAGAGACAAAGACAAGAACAAAAGCTGGAAAATATAATCAACTTTTTAATCAAAACACCAGAGGAAACTCAGCCAGGAAAACCAAGATCTTGAACAATGTTAACCAGCTACACATCATGCCAGTTGTTTAGATCTTAAATAAAAAGAATTCACAACTCCTACAAAATTAATTCAGAAGAATGCTCACTCTCTTTTGCTTCTGTTCCTCCACGTACTGACATTTTTCCCAACAGAGATGCCTCATGGTTTAGAGCTCTCTCTAAAAATGGGGGTAATATCTTTCTATGCTTCTGCAAGGCTCCTTGTGGTTTAAAGCAAAACCAGCCCCATGATGACCACACAAATATTAATACAGAAGAATGATTTAATTTCTGCTTCTGAACACATGTACAATGCCTGTCCACACACTAAACACCATGCACACTTGAGAAAACTGCAGATAAGAAATTCCTTTTTTCCCAGGAACTCAACTTTCCTGAAACATGCTATGGTAGCTAGTGAGTGTGGAAAGTTAAATAAGCTGTGATCATGTATTGCTGAAAGATGATTCCAATGACATATTTCCACTGGTTTATAAACTGTGTGTGACACATAAAGACAAATCTGAATGTGGAATGCAATATTCATAAATTCCATAAGCAAACTTTCCGTTTTTCCCTTGGATATTCCCAACACATACCAAAAGAAACCTTGTCATTCATATTGAACAACAATATTTGTTTCCCTTTGGATTGTTTGTTTTGTTTTGTTTTTTCCTTTGGTTTTCAAAGCAGGGTGTCTCTTTAGGTTTGGGTGGGTCTCTTTATGTTTGGGACCCATGCTAAAACTCTCTTTGAAAATCATACTGACCTCAAACTCACATAGAGCTTCTTGCCTCTCCCTCTCAAGTGCTTCAATAAAAGTTGTGCACCACCAGAGCCCAGTGTGGACACAGAGATTTCACTCACCCAAGGGAACCTACACTCAGGGAGGATAAGAGGAAAAGGGCCATTGCCCAGGTCAGCACAGGACACATGTTCCCTTCCTGTCCCTGCAGCAATGACAGGCAGGTCTGCTCATCCTGCTCTGAAGCTTACACACTGACCATAGTATTGGGCTGTAGATTTCATTGTATCTTCTATATGAAAGTCAGCAATTCAGTTTCATTATCTCATCAGTACTTTATCAAGATTATTGATTGTCCTTGTCTATGGACACCAAGAAATGGCCAGTCAGACATTGTGTAAACCATCTACAATTGATTATAGGCTCCACACTGATATTTCCACCAAAGGAAAGCAAGAAATTGCACAAGTTCCTTCCTTCCCCAACCTCTTTCTGCACTGTGCGTACACCAGCTTCAAAGTTGTTAAATGAACTCAATTCTTACATGTTCCTGTGGTCATTTGCCTTGGGAATTGGAAAACAATAAGTAAACTTTATTTCCTACTTAGTGAACATTCAAAGCTTTTTCCTAAAGGAATTGTAGGAGTTTCTTCCCAGCATGAGGTAGCAAAGGAAGGAGTAGCTGTGATCAATGCAAAGCTCAATGACATCACACCATTGGCTACACGCAGCTCAATATATCCAAATTTTATTCAACAAATCTGGTCTGTCTTCATTCACATGACATGATTCAATACACCCTGAGTATTTAAAGAAGAAAACCACTGAATCTATATAAGTTAGGATTTTTATTCCGGTGTATAATTTCTAAGACAGGGTTTCTCTGTGACTTTTAAGGTTGTCTTGGAACTAGCTATTGTAGAACAGCCTGGTCCCTAAATCACAGAGGTCAACCTGTCTCTGCCTCCTTGGTAAAACTCTCCCAGTCAGGGATTCCAACCCTAGACTCACCATTGACAATCAGGGATGAAATACTCATCACTCAACTTACAAGAAAAGTGATCCCCCACACATTTTATAAAAAAGTTAATTGGTTAATTGGATTGGCTCACAGTTTCAGAAATTGAGTCCATTTTCATCATAGCAGGGAGCATGAATTCAAGAAGAATATGGTGCTGGCTACATCTTGATATGCAGGCCTCAGAAAGACATCTTATATACTTGCCCATATCCAAAGCATAGGAAACCCCAAAACCCATGACCAGTGATACTCTTCTTCTCAAAATGCCAAAGTCACTGCAACAAAGCTCCTCTTTCTACTACTGCCATTCCCTATGAGATTATAGGTGCAATCACATTCAAACCATCACAATGCAGCAATCACGGCCATCTTTTATGATGTATACAGCGACTGACATCCACCCTGTTTCTCCTTGCAGTGCATGCAATAAACTATTCTTTCTATTCTGGTCTAAAGGCAGCATCCATGTTCCACATGCATATTCTTTTTGCTGTAAGTGTAATGGAGAGTCAACTTCATGACTCATATGGACAAATTTAAAACACTGGGGTCATACTTTTTTATCTTGTTGTCATTGAGATCATTTGTGATGTAGAGGTGGATTATATTTTAAATCGATGTGCAGTGTTACAGACTAATGAATTCCATTTATTAAATATCACCTTAAAAGTAATTGGTATCCTCAAATTAGGTGTTTAAGATGCTTGGTCAAAAAAAAAAAAATCCTTCTGCCTTCTGAGGGTATACAGTCTCTTAATATAATGAGGTGTGTTTAAGGTGAAAGAATACAGTGCCCTGGAAAGCAACATACTGGGATCAAAGGAACCATTGTCAATGAGAAATCATGTCTCAGAAAATTAATTCCAAAATGCTGGGATTAAAGCTGTTCTAGACTTTGCCTTTCCAGTAAGAAATAACTGCATAGACTAAAGAGGTTAAAAGAAAGAAAACAAAAACAAACAAACAAACAAAAAAAAAAACTCTGTAATGATAGCATGCAACCATCTCTCACTAATGTTCCAAGAGGAGAAGGCCTACAACAGATAATTTTCTGGGACAGGGTTTCTCTGTTTCCCTCTGCTGTAGCCTCAGTTGTAGTGGGGCTAACTCTATATAGCGCACTAGTCTCAAAATCACAGAAATTGGCCTGCATGTGCCTTCTGAGGGCTGGGAAAAAAGGCATTCATCATCACTGTCTGGCTCCTAAAACATATTTTGCATTCCACAATTGCTGCCACTTTTAAGTTCTTCCAGGGTCAGATGCCAGCTGACAATTTGAAGAATTTAAATAGGGTCAGGAAACTGAAAGTTGGGCCAGTAAGGCCATGAAAGTCTTCAACAGAAAAGATAGTACCATAATGATTTCATAGTACACCAGTGACATTCAACAGCGAGTCACACTTTAATGAAAGTTTCTGACACAGATTTGCCAGAAGATGAGGAAGATAGGAAAGGAAGAACAAAGAGAAGATAAAACCTGGGGCAGAGAGGTCTTGTTTAACTTATGTCTTATTCTATGTAAACTTCTTATAAAGAATTGCTACCTCTTTACTACTTCCAGGAGGAAATGAAAGGAAATGGGAAAACTCTAGAAAGTCAGCAGGAGTAAGAGTTGTGTTCTAGAGGATCTGAAAAAACAGCTACACAAAGGCCCTGGCCTTAGACAATAGCATTCCCTCCTCCTTGATTTATAGAAGGAGCTCTATTTTATTCTGCATCACTCAGGGCATGATGGAAAAGTCCTAAGGCACAGCTCCCTGGTTGTTACTGTTTCTGCCAATCAAGTTTCATATTTTGGGAAGAAGCATTGATCCAACTCTATGATTGAGGACCTAAACTGAAAGTATTGCTTGCTAAACCCAACCCTCAAAACAAAAGAATTTTCCCTTTCAAACAATTGTCACTTGGGTTTATCTTGCCCATCTGGGAGAATTTTGATTTTCTCTAGAACACTAGCCCTTTCTGCCACAACAGGCCCTAATATTCAGTGTGACCAAACAATGTCACCTGAGCTGATTCTAAAAATGTTGTTTTGTCATAAGGAGTTTCTCTTTTGTCATGGTTTGGAGCCAAATGTCCTGGACAATCCTAGAGATCAAATTTATATTTTTATCATCTTAATCTCTAACATGCCTTATTAGTACACTACTTATCTTTGGGCTATTTTATAGGCAGCACTCCCTCAGCTAAATCATATTTTGTGGGTCTGACTATCCATATAAATAGGTAATTCTTTTATATGTACAATTCTATGCTTCTACATCACAGTTTAGTAGTGGAGTGCAATCCAACACAAGAATGCCATGTATGGATATGTTCAGTGACCCATGCCTATAATATCACTCTCAGGAGGCAGAGGTATGTACATCTCTATGAGATTGGGACTAGCCTGCTCTACAGAGCCACTTTCATGCCACGATCCGGTGCTATACCTAAAAAAAAAAATTGTCTCCCTGGAACCAGGATATATCCCTGGAGCATGAAAGGACATTGGGAGAGATACTCCCTTAGCCTAGAGGCAGGAGGGAGGACATAGTCCCTACTCCAAATGACTTGACAGATTTTTGACTCCTCCTGTAAGGCAAGACCCTCCCTGTGGAGTGGGGACAGGAATTGGACAGGAGGCGAATTGGGAGGCATGGGAGGGAGGGACTGGGAACTGCAATCCATATATAAAATCTGATCTCCAAAATACACAAAGAACTCAAGAAACCAGTCAACAAAACACCAAATAACCCTATTAAAAAATGGGGTACAGAACTGAAGAAAGAATTCTCAATAGAGGAAATCAAAAAGACTGAAGGACACTTAAGAAAATGCTCCACATGCTAAGCTATCAGGGACATGCAAATCAAAACAACTTTGAGACAATATATTAATCCTGCCACAATGGCTAAAATTAGAAACACCAATGATGACTTATGTTGGAGAGGATGTGGAGAAATGGGAACACTCCTCCACTGCTGGTGGGAGTGCAAACTCATGCAGCCATTTTGGAGATCAGTATGGCGGTTCCTCAGGAAAATGGGAATTAGTTTACTACAGGACCCGGCAATCCCCCTCTTAGACATATACCCAAAGGATTCACATCCATGCAACAAAGACATCTGTTCAACTATGTTCATAGAAGCACTATTTGTAATAGCAAGAACCTGGAAGCAACCTAGATGTCCCTCAAATGAAGAATGGTTAATGAAGATGTGGCACAGCTACACAATGGAATTCTACTCTGCAAAAAAAAACAATGGTATCTTGAAATTCGCAGGCAAGTGGATGGCACTTGAAGAAACCATCCTGAATGAGGTAACCCAGTCACAAAAAGAGGAATACAGTATGTACTCACTCATATATGGATTTTAGACTTAGATCAAAGGATCACCAGCCTATAATTCCCACCACCAGAGGAACTAGGATACAAGGTGTATTCTAAGAGATTCATATAAAGTCCCTCACAGAACTGGGAAGGGACAAGGTCCCCAGAGATCAGGGGAAGTAAGGGGGGCAGCAAATGGAGAGAGAAGTAGGAGAAAATGAGGGGGAGGAAAGAAAAACATGTGTGACCAGAAAGATTGAGCCTGGTTAGGAATAGAAGACAGGAAAGAGAGAGACAGAGAGACAGAAACAGAGAGAGAGAACATAAAAGAGGGAGCCAATATTGGTTTGAAGATAAAATTGAACACAAACAAACGTCTAGAGAACTACAAGACTGCTCCCAACTAACAATTTGAGCTTCCATGGAAGGACTACCATAAATGCCCTTCCCAGACACTGAGATCAACAACTAACTTATCCATGGAGCCCTTAACTAATGCCTGTTGGAAACAGGAGCAAACACCCATACATAAACACTGAGTCGAACTACAACCCAGATGCAGATGGAGAGGACAAGACCATGTGGCAGAAACACATACAAACAGCTTACCTGAACAAGGAGGAGCTAATGGCTACTAGACTAATAGCTGGGAAGCCAGCATGGGACTGACTCAGGCCCCCCTGCATATGGGTCTCAGTCAGATGGACTAAGCAGTCTAAGGGACCTCAGACAATAGAGCCAGGATGTATCCCTGGTGCACAAAAGGACTTTGCGAACACATCACCCATGGAGGGATACATGCTTTAACCTACAGACAGGAGAGAAGCCCTAGTCCCTACTTCACATGACCTGTCAGATCTACATAACCCCAACTGGATGGCACTCCCCTACATATGGAATTGGGGTGGGGGAATGTGAGGGGAGGATGGTTAGGGTGCACGTGAGAGGGCAAAGAGGTTAAAAGGGAGGGAAGGAGGGAGCGAGGGAGGGAGGGAAGGAGGGATGGAAGGAGGGTGGGAAATAGGGAGGGAGGGAAGGAGGGAGGGAGAGGGAACTGGTATCGACATGTAAAATAATAAATTAAATTAAAAAAAAGGCTTTGACTCCAAAATTTTAGTTGAAGGACAAGTTACTGGGGAAAAGGATTTCTATTTTTGTTTCCACAGAAAATGAAAAGATGTGGATTCCTTCCAGACTAATGTGGCTTGATCAAGCCAGACCGCCAGAAAGAGAGTACAAGGTGATGCTACATTCGAAACAGCTAGACAAAGCAGCCTTACAGACTACAGCCAGGATTTCTGAATCTTCTTTGAATCCCCCATGACAGTGCCCCTTACCAGCAGGAAGTAGTTTTGAAAGAACAATGCACACATTCCCAAATATTGTCTATAAATGTTTGTTTTCATTTAAACGGACTTTGTTATACAAAAAAAAAAAAAAAAAAAAAAAAAAAAAAAACTAGCTACAATTATGAGGCAAACCAGGAGATAGTGTCAAACATATGCCTTTAATCCTAGCTATTGGAATGCAGAGGCAGTTTGACCTCTCAGTTCAAGACCAGCCTGGTCTATATACTGAGTTCCAGGAAAGCCATGGGTACACTATGGATTTGGTTCTGATTTGATTTCCTCTAGTGGGATATCAAGTTTTCTTCATTTGATATTTTCCTGTATAGAATAAACATTATTAAATATTCCTTGGTCTTGATTGAAAAAAAAAAAAAAAAAAAAAATAATAAATATGTAAAAATCAAAGAAAAAAGCTATATCAAAAAACCAAAAATAAATAAATGTAAGTATGTACAGAAATAAAGAAAAGTCTTTTACAAGATACACACAAATAACTAAACATAAATCTTGTAGCTAAGCATTAAATGTGTACTGCAGAAGTTGTAGAAGACACTGGAGAAATTAGGCCTCTCCAGGTTTGGATACTTGCCATCCTGTGCACCAAAAGAACTCTGGTGCTGACTATCAATGTCTTTCTACACAAAGCTCTCTGATGGAAATCAAATGCTTTCCACTGTGTGAAATATTCATACCCCAACACCCAGGTATGGGGAGTTGCTAGGACCATATGGTACCTTACAGAACACTGAATGTGGCCAAAGTTTCCCACCAAGCAACCTGGAGGGCCTGCCACACCAACTCCCAGGCCTCCCCATCCCATCCTCTCCATCTGAGGCTAACATCCCCTCACTCACCATGTTGTGGCTTCTGTGCTCATCCATGGTCCACTCACAATGTACTACAGTACCACTAGCAGAACAGAAATCAATACACTGGCAGTTGTTCCACTTAAAATGAAGCTCAAAGAAAGAGTAACAGCCTACAGTGTGGTTATAGGAAGTGTCCTGCAATGCCTGTGACTGGCTGGTTGGCCTGGTTTGGCTGACTGGCTGGTTAAGCTTGAACAACAAGAGCAATTCCCCAAGGGTTAGAGTGTGCTTAAAGACACATCACAGGGTTCCTTGGCTCTGGCTTCTACTCAAGACTCAGACGTTGCAGACACCTATAGGGACACAAATCTCAATGTCACTTACTCCTGTCTAAAACAGACAACCCCACTGTCTTCCAACAGTGTGTGAGATCATCCTCTTCTCTTCCACACAATGTGCAGATTTTGCAGATACAATTACACAATGCAGACTGGAATGATTATCTTATTCAATAGAGGGAAGGGTGCCCAGATTATTAAAATCTTGAGAGATTTTAGGGCATATGGCACAGAAGAAGTTTGTTCTGTGGCTTCTTGCTAAGTTCAGGGGACCTGGGTGTACATTTTATCTAGTAGTCACAGACACTTCAGAAAACCATGAAAGGGAAGGAGCAATATCACAAAGAAGACGATATATCTTTTTCCTGTTAGATGCTTGGGTGATAGCTCTAATGCATTTCGAGTTTTATTCCTGAAATTCTTGACAAAAGAATAATAATAAAAAGTGTTGTCTTCATCGTAATTTGAATACTCTAAGAGAATTGGTCTGGGAAGATTACTTCCACAAGCATTGTGATGACCCAGCACAGCTTCCTCGGGGTACAGGTGAGAAAAATCGCTGTGTTATTCAATGTTCTTTCTTCTTTAACAGGACTGTGTTCAGGTTTCTAAATCAGTGGAGCCATCATCCAGGCTTGAGATGGGAGAAAGACTTAATTTGTTGTTTCAGATCTTGTTCCTGTTTTCTTTTTGTTTCTTTATTTTTTTTTCCTACTTGTCTGCAGCCCCAGTGACAACCATGAAATAAGTGATTTCATTTCGTCTGACCTCAGTGGGAAACTACATATCAGACAACTCTTTTTCTGTGCTGAAATTTCTCCCTAGTACTTACAACATGGAATAATCACATCATGTGATTGTGTAGTGCCCGGTGAAAGGTAGCCAGCCACCTTGTTTTCAGGAGAACTGAGTGAGTTCAGAAAGAGAGCAGGTGATAAACAACTTCAGCAAATCAGCAGGATAAAAGATAAACTCAAAAGATTCAGTAGCCATACTTTATTCAGACGACAAAGAGACAGAGAAAGAAATCAGAGAAACATCACGCTTTACAATAGCCCCAAGCAACATAAAGTATCTTGAGGTAACACTTACCAAACAAGTGAAAGACCTATATAATAAGAAGGTTATGGCTCTAAACAAAGAAATTAAAGAATATACCAGAAAATGGAAAGATCTCCCAGGTCATTGGATAGGTAGGATAAATATAATAAAAATGACAATCTTGTGAAAACCAATCTAGAGATTCAATGCAATGCCTACTGAAATCCCACCTCAAATCTTCACAGACGTTGAAAGGATAATAATCAACATTATTTGGAAAATCAAAACACCCGAGATAGCTAAAACAGCCCTGTAAAATAAAAGAACTTCAGGAGGCATCACCATCCCTGACTTTAAGCTCTACTATAGAGCTTTATGCCTGAAAACAGCCTGGAATTAGCACAAAAAAGAAAGGTAGACCAATGGAATCTAACTGAAAATCCTGATACAAACCCACACACCTATGAACACCTGACTTTAAACAAAATGGCTAAAAGAATACAATGGGGCAAGGAAAGCATCTTCAACAAATGGTGCTGGCACAATTGGATGAGGGTGTGTAAAAGATTGCAGATAGACCCATGTTTATCCCCATGCACAAATCTCAAATCCAAATAGATCAAAGACCTCAACATCAATCCACCCAAACTGAACATCTTAGAAAAGAAAGTAGGAGGTACCCTTGAAGAAATTGGTATATGAGACCACTTCCAGAATATAACTCCAGGAGCACAGATACTGAGAGCAACAATTAACGAATGGGATCTCTTCAAAGTTAGAAGCTTCTGTAAGGCAAAGGACAGTGGACAAGACCAAAAGGCATCCCACAGATAGGGAAAGGATTTTCACCAATGCTACATCAGAAAAAGGAGAGATCTCCAAAATATACAAAGAACTCAAGAAACTAGTCAACAAAACACCAAATCACCCTATTAAAAAATGGGGTACAGAACTGAAGAAAAAATTCTCAATAGAGGAATTGAAAAAAGCTGACAGACACTTAAGAAAGTGTTCAACATCCTTAGCTATCAGGGAAATGCAAATCAAAACAACTTTGAGATACCATCTTATTCCTGCCAGAAGGGCTAAAATTAGAAACACCAATGACAACTCCTGCTGTTAAGCATGGGTGGAAAGGGGAACACTCCTCCACTGCTGGTGGGAGTGCAAACTCGTACAGCCATTTTGGAGATCAGTATGGTGGTTCGTCAGGAAAATGGGAATTTGGTTACCACAGGACCCAGCAAACCCCCTCTTAGGCATATATCCAAATGACTCACACCCATGCAATAAAGACATCTGCTCAACTATGTCCATAGTAGCATTCTTTGTAATAGCAAGAACATGGAAGCAACCAGATGCCCTTCAGTTGAAGAATGGATAAAGAAGATATGGCACATCTACACAATGGAATACTACTCTGCAGAATAAAATAATGGAATCTTGAAATTCGCAGTCAAGCGGTTGGCACTTGAAGAAACCATCCTGAATTGGGTAACCCAGTCACAAAAGGAGGAACATAGTATGTACTCACTTACAATTGAATTTTACACCTACATCAAATGATCTCTAGCCTATAATTCACACCACCAGAGGAACTATGATACAAGGTGTATTCTGACAGATTCATATAAAGTCCCTCACAGAAGGTGGAAGGGACAAGTCCCCCAGAGCACATGGGGGTGGGGGGTGAATAGGGAGAGAACTAGGAAAAAGCATAGGGGAGGACAGGAAAGAATGTGTGACTAGAAAGATTGACTCAGGGTAAGAATAGAAGACAGGAGAGAGAGAGACTCAGTGTGAGTGAGAAAGAGAGACAGAGAGAGAGAGAACAAAAAGAGTGATACATTATTGTTTTGAAGGTAAAACTGAACCTAAAGAAAGGTCTAGAGACCTACAAGTCTGTTGCCAACTAACAAATTGTGCAAATGTAGAAAGGCTACCATAAATGCCCTTTCTGGATAGTGAGATCAGCAACTAATTTATCCACCCTCATGGAGCCCTCATCTAGTACCTGTTGGAAAGAGAAGGCAACACCCATCCCTAAACACTGAGTCAAACTAGAATACAGATGCAGATGGAGCAGATAAGACCAAGTGGCAGAAACATAGAGACAGCTGACCTGAAGAAGGAGGAGCTAACGGGTCCCCAGGCTGATAGCTGGCAATCCAGCATGGGACTGACTCAGGCTTCCCTGAATATGGGTCTTAGCCAGAAGGACTGAGCAGTCCTAGGGACCTCAGACAGTGGAACTAGAATGTATTCCTGGTACAAAAAAAAACCTTGCAGAGACATTCACCCTGGAGGAATACTGCCTTAACCTAGATACAGGAGAAAAGTCCTAGTCCCTACATCAAATGACATGACAGATCTATATTAACCCACCTGGATGGCATTGCCCTACATGTGGAAAGTTGGTGGGGGGATGGGAGGGCAGGGTGGTCAGTTGCATGTGAGGGAGCAGAGAGTGCAGGTGGGAGGGGTGGAGGGAGGTGTGGAGAGGGAACTGGGATCGACATGTAAAAAACAAACAAACAAACAAACAAAAATTCCCAGGCAAGGAACTTCCAGGCTGGTGGTAATTCAGAAAACCAGGGTAAACAGCACCGATGCCCTCCTGATACAGAAGTCCTAAGCCATGATCATTCAGGAGTCATGCTGTGTTGCTGATGGCCTAGGTGCATTGGATCACCTGGTGGGCATTGAGAAAGAAGAGGAATTCTGATCTATGGAGGTGAATGACTGAAGCTTCCCCTGGCCCTTCCCTCCTCTCCTCAGGTGGCAGTGACTGTGACTGGAGGGACCACACAGAAGCATGCAGGTACAGGGTGGGGGGGGGAGAGGTGGAGGATAAGGCGGTTTTGGGGAGAAAAAATATAGTAAAGGTTTTTATGTCAACTAAAAAAATACAACTAACAAAATATATGGTAAATAGATATGATGGCTATGTGCAGACTTGGTACAATCAGTCTGAAGCAAAGAAAACAAAATAAGATAATAGTGGTCTAGTAAACAATTCAAATGGGCCTGGAGATTTATAGGTCAACGCAACTCATCAAAGTAGCACAGAGAACATCAGAAGGAACTTCAGGTGTTACAAGTATGATCCCACTTCTTTAGGCAATAAAAGGTAGAACAGGAAAAAGGATTGGCCAGATGCAGAAGAGTACAAAGGAGATAAAAATAAAATTATAATAATGAAAGATAACATAAAAGGAGAGATGGTGTACCCCACATAATCTGTAAAAGGAACCAACAGTTAAGAGAGCAGAGGGTGCAGAGAGGTTCAGGGGAAATCACCATAGCAAGAAGGTAGAGTCAGGAATTAAATAAATAAATAAGATTTCACTTCAGGCATGCAACTCTGAGTAATTTCAGTGATAAGAAAAAAGAAAAACAGAAAAGGAGAGATTTATCTACTATAGGCATGTCTGAGAAAATCAGAGAAAGAGACTACAGGTCATGTTAAAAGATATAGAGGTTCAAAGAAAAGTAGTAAATAGGTCAGAGGAAGATGTAAACTGCTGTGGGCTCTGATATCTACAAATATAAATTCAAGATTAGTAATATGAGTTAAAAATTTTGACCATACCAGGTTAACGGTTTAAAAGTTCCATTTATTTCTCTCAAGAAAAATATATGTACTTGTCAAAAAGTTCTATCTGTGTTTCCTGTTACAAACCTGTTTATTGCAAGAGTAGAGCTAAAACAAAAATGGTTTAAACATTTTTGATGTCCAATGCTAATAGCCCTCATCTCAAAATTTATCTCTGAGCACTGGTCATTAAATTCAGATTATCAAAAAATCAGATGTCCTTTTAATGTAGATGACATTAATACTGTTTTATGTCTAATGATGTTAAAAATTGAAACCAGTTAAACTGTTACAATTAGCAACACTGGAAATTAACATAAATTTAACAGTCACTCAGGTCATAATGGGTTTAAATACATAAAGGGTGCTTAAATTTGATATTACAAAAAACAAATTACAGGATGTTTCATTGTTTTATAAGACAGTTTTTAAATGTTTAAATTCAGAAAGTTACAATTTATTTGTGCTTCTATTACATTGTTAATGTTTGTAGTTAAATCAAACTGCTAAAATTTAAGATCACAGCCATACAGTGTATATACTAACCAAAAGTTGAGATGCTCATTTTTTATGATACAGAAGGGAATCCATCCTTGTTTTTGCTAAATTTGGAAGCATAAGTTATTTAGATAAACTGAGTCACACAGCAGTTTTATGTTTCCCTAAAAGGAGTTTCAAAATAAAATCAGTATTTTTAAAGCTAGAACTGACAATGCAAAGTTCTAGTTTTATAAAGGCTGTTTATAAATGTTTGTTTTCATTTACATGGGGTTAGTTATAAAATTTTCTCTCTGAAATCCTAATTTTCTCACATATATTTTAATGCTGATTGTTCAAATACAATGCCTGCTGACAGATAGGACCCAGCTCAGACTGTATAGGGGCTCCAGGGTACTGGAAAATTATCTGCACCATCTTTGCCTAGACAAAATAAGGTCAGACATGTCCAAGTCACAGTTCCACAGAGGAAAACAAACAAACAAACAAACAAACAAAACAAAAAAAAAGACAAAAAAAAAAACCTCTCACATTATGCACTTGGTGAAAAACTTCTCCCCTCAATGCCATAGACAATTGATTATGGCTAGTAATATAAGGAATGGCCCCTGTCATTTTTTTAAATAGATTAAAAAGTTACATAAAATTTATCCTTCAAAGGTCTCTGATACTATTGATGGCTTGGCTAACCAATACTTTGTGACCTTGGCAGTAAAGGCAGCCTTAATATGGCTCCTAAAAAATGATCTAAAAATATAAAGACATATAAGTTTTTTTGAACAATTATTCATTAATTATGCACACAGTGTTCTGCCTGCATACATGTCTGCATGCCCAAAGAGGGTAACAGATCTCAATATAGATGTTTGTGAGACAAAATATAGGTGCTGTGAATTGAACTCTGGAACTCTAGTAGAGTAGACAGTACTCTTAATCTCTGATCCATCTCTCTAGCCCAAGACATAAGTCTTAAAGATAGAAAAATAATTTACAATATAAAAATTCAGAGCTTACCATGTAATTAAGTTCTCTTAAGCTATTGAGCAGTGACTCCCGACTGTTTAGTCAAAAGCTCAAGGTTTTATGATTTGTTTTGGTTGTCATCTAAGTATAAATGTGAAGGACTTTCCATCAGGCCTAAGGTATGTCTGATCAATCTTTACGTGGATCTCTCTTGACAGAAGAAAAATGTACAAGCTTCTAACACAAATCTGTAGGTTTTCCTAGGACTCAAAGGCATAAGTACATTCCTGCTGTTTTACAGATACCCGATATCTACTTTTTCAAAATATAGATTTTGGTACAGATTGGTGATGATAACATATCTAAAACATTTATGTCCTTTTATACAACACAGTTTATATAGGCTTCAGAGGAACAAATGTCGTAAAGCTTGGACCCAGTCAAAAAGACTGCGGACAAGTACAACTTTCCTGAGGATGGAATTTTCTCCCTGGTCTTGATGTCCTTCTTGATCAATACAGAGTTCCAAACACACACACACACACACACACACACACACACACACACACACACACACACATTTTAACTTATGTTCCCAAGTTATAACATGTCTTAGCAAATTTGTGCTTCTAGCAGATGAGAATCAGTTACTGACTACATCCTGCTCTTAAATATTGCTCTCGACTTAGTGTCATAGCTGGTGTGAATCTTTTACAGGTTCTATAAACTAATGCCTCTGATAAATGTTCCATTTCCTGAATTCCCCCTTCTTTTATTTTATGTTATTTATATATTTATTTATTTTGGTCTAGCATTTTACCCTTCTCACGTCCAAGAAACACCACCAAAGTAAGCAGGAAGTGGTAAAAGAAAGAATACTTTTCACATTTTCCCTTGTTGAGATGATATATCAAAAGATAACTCCTATCCATAGTGGGCTAGGTGACTAATCTGTACACGAAAAACACCAGAAGTCTTTTCCCTATTGGAGGCCCAAAAATTGGGCTTCTGATGTTCATGGCAAAGAGGGAAGGTGATGCAAAAATTAATAACCAAAAGTTATAAAATTAGGGCTTATTGCAAGAATAAAGAGAACAAGAATTTCTGCCAGTAGATAAATCCCTGATTACAGAGTACAGAGCCCACATCCTGTTCTCAGGTGAAAAAGTAAAAACAAAGAAAATCCCCCAACCTTTCAGGTGTGCTTATCAATCCTGCATAAACAAATGACAGATACAATTAACTTAGATCCATGATGACCTTGTAAATTAAATTTGTACTCTATGAACTGCCTGTAATTTGGAAACCTTGTCACTGAGACTAATGGTCTCAAGCCTCCCTGTCTGTTTATCCTGTTAAAAACACTTCACTATTTTAGGCCACTACCTTACTTTTCCGATAAAATGAGGTCCCAGCTGGTTGGATTTATAGCAATAAAAACCTTATATCCTTGGAGGTTGAGAAAACCGGTAGACATAATAGCAACAAGCTGCTCAAGGAGGCTTTATAGTCTGTAGAACTCCAGGTGAGAGCTATTTGAAAATCAAAACACCATTGTGTCATGGATAGGCCTGTGTTACTTCCTGCTTACTTTTGCAGTGTTTTCTTAGCTTCAAGTAGCCTAAAATGCTAGACAATAACAACAAAAAGAAGGGGGATTCAGGAAATGGAACATTTATCACAGGCATTGGTTTGTAGACCCTGTTGAAGATTCACATAGGCTGTACTAGTTCACCATAATTCCAGGGAGAGCAATATTGAGGACCAGGCTTTAGTCAGCAACTGATTCTCATCTGCCAGAAGCTCAAATCAGCTGAGATGTGTTCAAAGTGGGAACAGAAGTTAAAACATATATATTTAATTGGAACTCTTTGCCCCTTACCTTTAGTGATCAAGAAGGACAGCTGGCCCGGGAGAAAATTCCATCCTCAGAATAGCTGTACTTATCTGAAGTCCTTTTGCCCTGTAAGAAGTGGATCCAGGCTTTATGACATTTTTTTCCTCTGAAGCCTATATGAACTGTGTTATATAAAAGGACATAAAAGTTTTAGATATATTATCATTATTAATCTGTGCTGAAATCCATATTGTAGAAAAAGTAGATATTGGATATCTGTAAAACAGCAGGCATGTACTTATGCCTTTGAGACATATATGCAGGCTGAAAAGTACATGCATAACTAATAAATAAGTGATCAACAATGACTTTTATGTCTTTATATTTTGAAATCCTTATTTAGGAACCATATTAAGGCTGCCTAATACAGACAAGCTGACAAAGTTATGTTTAGCCCAGCCAACAATACTTTCAGATCGAAGGATATATTTAATTAACTGTCCAATCCACTAAAAAAAAAACAAAAAAGACAGGGACCAGTCGATATACTCTTAGCCATAACCAATTTTCTATGGCACTGAGGGCAGAAGTTCTTCACAAATTACATAATGTGAGAGAGTTGTGTTTTTTGTTGTTGTTTGTTTGTCTTTTCTCTGTGCAAGAGGGACACAGAAATTTCTGACCTTATTTTATCTAGGCCAAGGTGGTGCAAGCAATTTTTCAGTTCCCTGCAGCCTCTAAAAAGTCTAAGCTGGGTTTAACCTGTCAACAGACATTGAGCATCTTGCTCCCTGGTCAGTTTCATAACAATCCATGCTGCCCCATAATCTTCTTTAGAGTCCTAGGGTCATTGTTAGGATCTGTGATTCTATGTCTGATATTATTACAGCTTTTTAGTTAACATTTAAATGCCTTATTCTACAGATCTCTGTACTATTAGAAGTCTGTCTAGGTATATCTAAATAGACAACTTTGTTTCAGTTACTTGTTTTAACCTTAATTATTTAGAACATGTATAGGTGACAGAGTTAGGTTTATCCCTGTTATTAATCATTAATACTTAGTTTGATTATAACCAAGAGTTAATTGATAAGGATGGCTACTAACTTGTGTTTCTTCATATTTTATAACAGATTAAACAGCTTTTATAAAATTAGAATATTGTATTGTCAGGTTTACCTTTAAAAATACTGATTTTAATTTGAAACTACTTTTAGGGAAACATGAACCATCTATTTGACTCAATTTATCTAAATAGTTTATGCTTGCCTAATTTAACAAAACAAAAATGCATTGCCTTTTGTATCATAAAAAATGAGCATCTCAACTTTTGGTTAGTATATAGAGCTTATGGCTGTGACCTTCAATTTTAGACCTTTGATTTAAGTACAGACATTAACAATATAATAAAAGTACCAATATCCTGTAACCTTATAAATTTGAACATTTAAATCTGTTTTTAAAAACAATTACACATCTTGCAATGTCTTTTTGTAATATCAAAAATAAAGCACCATTTAGTTTATGTCTTTAAACCCATTATGACATGGGTGACTGTTAAATTTCTAGTGTTACTAATTGTATCCTTTTAACTAGTTTGAATTTTTAAAGCTTTAGCCAAAAAGCAGTATATTAATATCATGTGGCTTAAGTGAACATCTTATTTATTTATTTAAATACTGAGTGTACCTTCTTACTGTGATGTCTTCCCCTGAGCGTCTCTGTACCCTCTGCACTCTTAACGCTTGGCTCATTTTTCTGCTTATGTGGGGTACACCAGCTCTCCTTTATTGATGCTTAATATGGATAAGGAGAAACAAGTAGGCTGAATCGATGTTTATTCAGGGAGAAATAACTTGCAATATAGAAATAGGACTACTAGCAGTTCCTGGTCCCAAGGATGCCTCTGGATGTACTCCTCTCCCTGTGCTGCAAGCAGTAGAGCACTTTGAGCCCCACTTCAAACTTAGTTCCCCTAGGTTACTCCTGTTCTGTCTCCACCCCAATTGGCATGGTCTATGCCACAGGTGCAAAAAAAGTGAAGATCTCACCAAAATCCCCATTTTAGTATAAAGAAAATATTTAGATTTGATGCAAAAACTATATACAAAACAGTGAATAACAAGTGTGCTCTAAGAAAAGGAAAAGGGAAGACATATAACTTAAGGCCTAAATATCTGGTACTAGGATGAAGTCAAAACAGGGATTACAATAGTGTTGTCCAAAGCTGAAAAGCTTAAGTCTACTAAGAAATATAGCTGACTAGGAAGAGAGAATAATACTTGTGTTAATTTAATATTGAACCTCATCAAAGACCTGAGAAGTAAAATAGCAATACTAGGGTAGGCAGGAAGTGTGGATGACCAACTTCAAAAAGTGCAGAAAGGACAGAAACAGCTACCTGGATAGTCAAGGTCTCACCCCAAGGTTGTTGTAACCAGTTTTTTCTAAGGCCTAGAGTACCTGAGAGACCAAAATAAAAGCAAGGAGGTAAAAAGGCTGTCTTACCCTGACTTGGCAGGGTTCAGCAGTCTTCTAAGGACTGAAATCTACTCAGCATTCTTTATTTGATTATCTGATCTTCAATCACAAAACTTTCTAGAGACTTCATTGAATCAGTATGTCTCTTGCTTTCTACAACTACAAATGATTCCATATTTTTAATATTCTCATTCTTAGATATTATCTGAATGGCATGTAAAATGCCTTCCAGAAACAACGTTCTATCTGATAGCTTTCCATTATCCTCAGACATGGAACGGATTCTGCTAGTCTTTCCATGGGATGTTCCAGTTTTTTAAGATTATTAGCAGCTTCGTTCACCTAGGAATTAGCTGTTTGTGACATCATGTTAATGCAGTGCACTGTTTCTGTTTTGGTTATTGAAGCATTTGACATAGAACAAATTCTGTTTTCTAGTGGGTCATTTTTATGTTCCATGTTTTGTATTCTAGATGTCAGCTCTCTATTTGCATCTCTAATATTCTGAATCTTTTTCTCATCAGGTTGATACCCATTGCCTTTACAAAAAAAAAAACAATAATGTATATATTGGTTAAGCCATGATTTTCTTCTGTTATAATACCTTCTATATATGAAGGAATTTCTAAAGTCTTGCATCATAAGATTATCCACCCTAGGTTTGGAACAATTGATCCATATATTTTATCATCTTAAATTGTGAAGAATATTGCATTTACCTTAGGTGTAATTCGGCTGTCCTTGAACTTTGACATTTTTAGTTGTTGAACTCAGCTTGTGGTGATAATGCCTGTGGTTTCCCACCAAATCGCATCCAGCAGCAGACAATCCTTCTGATGTTGGTCCCTGAAGAATAGCTCTTAACAAACTAAGGCAAGCAAAATTTTGTTAAACAAATGAGTGAAAGGAGCCTTGTGCAAATTTCGGGGACGCCAGGGCTAACAGGTGTAGCCTCTTACTGGCGCCATTGGGCAGCAGGAAACACACAAGCTGGGCAGGCGCCATGTGCACCACAGCTGCAAATGCAAAGTGGGGAATTGGCAAAAGATGAGAAGCAGTGCGAGCTTTCTCAGGGCTGAGGTGGGGGTAAAGTTGTAGGACAGAGGCAAATGTCCCTCAAGCTGTGGTATGGCCACCTGGTTAGGCAAGGAACCCTGCCCATTTGGGGAGGGTGTGGGAAGCGAGCAGCGTCTGCCGCCTTGGTGAAAACCAGGTCCAGTAAAAATCCAGATTCTGCTTCGGACACCAGATATTGATGTTCGATAAGGATCAGGAGAAAAAATGGGCTGAATAGATGTTTATTCAGGGAAAAAATAACTTACAACATAGACAGATGAACTCCAGCAGGTTCCTGGTCCCAGGAAGCTGTTCCTGTGCTGCAGTCAAGAGAGCTCTCCCAGTATCCTCCTCAAAATTAGTTCCCCCGGGTCACATCCGGCCCTGTCTCCACCCCCCCAAAGGGCGTGATCTATGCCGCAGGGAGGGACAAGGTGATTATCATACTACAAATACTGAATGCTCCATTTAATTCATATGTCAAACTTTAGTCAACCAATGGTGGGGCAATGGCAGAGGTGTTCTATTAATATGTAGAAAGAGCAAATAGGAATCGCTTCCCCTAATACTAAAGACACTCCATAACTGCACATATTATCTGCCTTAAGGAACAGCATACTTGCACGTATTCCCTGTCTGAAGGGTGTGTGTCAGCCTGTATGGGCCCAAATATATTGCTTTTAGATAGGAGATATTCACAAAAAAGGTCCAGACAACCTATAGTAGGAAAAATAATATCTTAGGACAATAGTTGTTATTTGAGCTCTCTGTACCCATGACAACTTGGAATGGGTTCCCATATAGGATTTCAGATGGGACCGGCAGGCAGAATGTGTTCCAGAACTGTCAAAGCCACTCAGGGAAGCTTTATATGGAATTAGATGATGAGATCCATCTTTAACTACTTGGTGGCAGTGCACATGTTTAATATCAGAACTAAGGATGCTGTCAGTAATCAAAAATGAAATACAATAATAAAACAAAACACATAAGGAAGAATCAGATTCACTTTAATATGGGTCTCATCATCTAGTGGTATCCTGCATGTATAAAGGGTATTGAAGGAGGAGGCTCTCCTTCTCTTGCTGCTTGCCCTAGCTATGGGTACCAAGTTTATTACTTTACTAGCTTTAGAGCTTTCTTCTTTGGACTTTAAGAGTATAATGATGACGACATGAGACATGAATCCTGGTGAATTAAACAACTGCTGTAGTCTTCAGATATCCATTGTTAGGCAGCCATTTTTTAACTACATGGACCACAGCCTATGAGACATTATAATAAATCCATGTATTACATGTATGCTGAGATATATCCCACCATCTCTGTTCATGCAGAGAACCTCAAATAATCCAGATAGTTTTTGCTTTCTTTTGATTTTAACGTGGTACTGAACATGTGTTGACTAACAATATTGCTCATAAATACAAACTTCCTAGTTTCATTCCTCTCCAACTCTTCAACTTTCTAGGAAGACTACTGTTTTCATTACTATGCTATTTCCAACCATTTGCTCTGAGTTTCAAGGCTAAAACTCCTACATTCTTAGAGCCATCATCCAGCTTTCTAGGAGGAGAAAGAGCAACTATCTTCTTTGTCATCTGGATCCTGCTTCTCTTTCCTGATTTTAAGTGCCTGTGACAACCAGGAAAAGAGCAAATTCAGTTCACCTGAACTCAATGTTAAGCTATGTAACACTTACCTCTTTTTTGTATCCCTATTTGTCTCTGTAGGACTTTGGCTGCAAATCATGTCAAAGGAGAAACTCCTGATTTACAAACAGCCCCTAGGCCCATCCTCATATCATAATAGAAGTCATTCTGAAGCTGCTTAAGAGGGAACTATTGGATTGGTCTGCCAGATGGT
Organism: Phodopus roborovskii; assembly: GCF_943737965.1. Taxonomy (NCBI): domain Eukaryota; kingdom Metazoa; phylum Chordata; class Mammalia; order Rodentia; family Cricetidae; genus Phodopus; species Phodopus roborovskii. Next base: position 22,446 of record NW_026126731.1, on the reverse strand, counting down.
CCAGTTTTCTTCTAGAGAAAATCCTATTTTGGCCAGATGGGCAAGATGAGCACAGAGGAGAAGTGTTTGAAAAGGTAAACACTGTTGTGTTGAGGGGTTGACTGAGCAAGAAAGTCATCTGTTTAGGTCCTGACTCATAAAGAAGGAACATAGCTCCTTCTCAAACCCATTAATGAGCTTAGCAGATTCAGTATCAGCCTGGGGACCTAGACTTAGACCCTCAGGTATTGAGAATTAAATAGATGCTGTCTTTTAACATAATGAAGATGCATAGGAGAGAATGTAATTGTCACAATCCAGAGCCTTGGTGGATGGGTTGTTTCATATCTTGTGAACACTATTCTTCCCATCACATGGAGCTGTGGTTATAGATCTAAAGGAACTGAGGGCATAACAGTAAAGTTCCCTAGATGCACTGTGTTCTCCTCATGATGCAATGTGTGAGTAGCCTTCTCATGAGCTGGTCAAATTGAAAGATAACTCCTCCTGACTTCCTAAAATTCTCCCATTTCTTCCATCTCCCCCTGAAATTAGGGAACAGGAAGCTATTCCTGATAAGAAGCTTACTTAGAATAAGACATACTTTAAGCAAGACATCCCTTCCCCAGGTTTTATCTTTTCTTTGTTTTGCCTTTCCACTTTCCCTCATCTTCACACACCTCTACCCCAAGACCTGTCAGTGAAGTGTGAAAGTCTGTTTCATGTCACTCATGTACTATTAAATAATTATGGTAGAAATTTTTTTGTTGAAGTCTTTAATTGCCTTCCTGGCCATACTTGCTGTTTTTTTTTTTATTACTATTTAAATTCTTCAAAGTTTCAGTTGTAATCTGACACTGAAAGAATTTAAAAATGGCAGTATCTATGTAATGCAAAAGTCTGTTTTAGGATCCAGGTTGTGGTGGTGCTTGCCTTTAACCCCAGTACTCAAGAGACACAGGCAGGCAGATTTCTGTGAGTTTGAAACAAATGTCATGATCACAGCTAGTTTCTCTACAACTGAGGCTATTGCACAGGGAAACCCTGTCTCAAAATCCCCCAACAAATCTGTTTTAGGCTATGTCCCATTTTCCCATTAGCCAGAAAAAGAAGCATGCTATCATTACAAAGATATTCTTTATTTATCTCTTAAGTCTATGGAGTTTTTTCTCATTGGAAAGGCAAAAAATAGGACAGCTGCACTTCCAGCTTTTTAGAATTATGTTTCTGAAACAGGCTCACTATTTATGACATAGGTGTCCTTGATCCCAGTTTCTTGCTTCTCTTGATTATCTCTTCTTAAATAAATGAATGTATTCCTTCAGTGCATGCTTTAGACCAGGTATCTTAAACATTTTATTTGTGGATACCAATTATTTTTACAGAAATATTTAATAAATAGACCTCATTAATCTGTAACATTGCAATTTGATTTAAAATATGACCCACTCCAAAATCACAAATGATCTAAAGATACCAGAAGATGAAAAATTATGTCCTTAGAGTTTTAAAATTGTACATTTACGTCATGGAGTAAACTATCCATTGCATTTACAGGAAAACAAAAAAATCATGAGTAGCATGTTTTCTGCCTTTAGACTAGAGTAAAATGAATAGTTTTTCTGAGTGTATTGCAAGGGGAAACAGGATAGGTAATCAGCTGCTTAAGTTACCATCATGAAAAAGGCCCTGCTTCAGGAAACGTGATGGTTTGAGTGTGATTGGGCCAATGATGTTATAGGGAGTAGTACTATTATAAGGTGAGGCTTTGCTGCAGTTTGGTTTGCATTTTGGGAAGAAGAACATCACTGATGATGGGCTTTCGGGGTTTCCATGTTCTGGATATGAGCAAGTGTGTAAGATGACATCCTCTGGCCTGTGTATCAAGATGAAAACAGCATCACATTCTTCTTCCAATCATGTTTTCTCTTATTATGACAATGGACTGGACCTCTGAAACTGTGGGTGACTGAAATTAAGTGTCTTCTATATAAGATCTCTCTTGGATAGAATAGTGGTGAATATCTCATCCCTGTCATTGGTTAGACCAGGATTGGGTTCCCTGACTGGGAGAGTACTACTCAAGAGTCAGAGTCAAGCAGATCTCTGTTAGTTGGAGACCAGACTGATATATGAGACTAGTTCCAGGACAAACTCCAAAGCCACAGAGAAACTCTCAAACACCAACAACAAGACTTGTGGAATTTGTTTGTGTATATACACAGCAATAAAAAAATCTTAACTAATGCATATTAGGTGATTATGTTCTTTAAATACTCAGGGTGCATTAATTTATGTCAGGTGAATGAAGACAGACTAGATTTGTGTGATCGAAATTTTGCAAGTTTATATTGAGCTGGGCCATGGCACACAAGGTTAGGTCAATGAAAATTGCATGGATCACATTTAATCGTGCCTGTACTACCCTGTGCTGGGAAGAAACTACTGCAAATCCTTCAGGATGAGGCTTTGGATGTTCATTGAGAAGCAAATACAGATCATTTATTCATGGTTTACCAAACCCTGTGGCTGGTATTGGGGACTGCAAATAGAGGAATATGAAAGAATTGAGTTCATTTAAGAACTTTAATTTTGCTGTAGACTCTGTGCAGAAAGAGGTGGGAGACAGAAGGAACACCAGCAATTTCCTGTTTTCCATTGGTGAAAATTAGAAGTGTGCAGCCTGTAATCAATTTTAGATGATGTACAAAATGCCTGGCTGGCCATTTCTTTGTGTACATCCACAGACAAGAGTAATCAATAATCTGGATAATGGACAGATGTTAATATGAAACCAAATTGCAGGCTCTCTTGTAGGAGCTCCAATGTAAACCACTGCCACACAGCATGATGCATGTCTAGGTTTCAGAGCTTGAACAGCAGCTCTGCCTAGCTGTCATTGCTATTGGGATTTTGAGGGATCATGTGACTTGTGCTGACCAGGTCAATGGCCTTTGTGCTCTGAGCCTACCTGTATATATGTTCCCTGAGGAGAATGAGATAGCTTTCATATCAGTATCCATACTGGTCTGTGGTGGTGCAAAACTTTAATCCAAGCACTTGGGAGGTAGAGGCAGACAGATCACTGTGAATTCTAGGCCAGGCTGATTTTCAAAGAAAATTCCAATCCTACAGAGAAACCCTGCCTTGGAAAACCAAATCAAACCAAAAGAAAACAAAAGAGAAACAAAGATTGCTTTCCTGTGTGCATCACAGGCTTGCTTTTGGCATGTTTTGGAACACACAAGGGAGAAACTATAATTTTGGCTTCTGGAATTTAGAAATATGGCATTCCACATTCAGGTTTGTCTTACATGTGCCCCGTACAATTTAAACATCAGTGGAAAAAGGAGATGGGGATCATCCTTCAGCAAGATTTGACCAGAGTGCTTTTAACTTTCCATTACCACATTTCAACCAGGAAAGTTGAAATCAAATAACATTCTTGTACTTAAGACATAATCTTTCCTGCTATAGGATGTCTGAGCCTTGATGGTGAATATCTCCCATCTAAATAACAATATGTCTGGGCCCAGTCAGTTTTACACACACCCTTCAGGCAGGGAGTAAGTGCAGCTATACAGTGCCTGAAGGCAGTGGCTGAAGTTATGGAGTGTGTTTAGTATTATGGGAAGCAATTCCTATTAGCCATTTATAGATATTAATAGAAATCCTCTGGCATTGCCCTAACTTTGGTTGATGACTTAAGTTTAATGAATGAATAAAATGGAGCTTCATTTTTAAAGGGCCACGAAATACCATCATACTTGAAGAAATATTTTACAGGATCCACAAAGTGGAAGCCATATGGATCCTACTGAGTCTATTCCTTTAATAGCTTTAGAGAGCATTTCTTTGAAATATTCGTGTATGCTGAAGACCAGCTGAGACATCTAGATTCATAAACCAAACAACTACAGAATTCTTCAAATTTCCATTGTTAGGCAAATATTAAGTGAGAAGCCCTCAGCTTCTGAGACAGCCCATTAATCCACTTTCAACAAAAACAGAGGGCTGTATTCTTCCATTCCTGCTCAAGTAGAGAACATTGAATAATTCAGCTCTGATTTCACCTGCGCAATGTGGAAGCTGAGCTGGCTCACTATAGTGCTCATAGAGGCATTCTTCCCAGCCACTTTCTCTCTGAATATTCAAGTTACCATGAAACAACACTTTTTATTATTATTCATTTCTCAAAAAATTGACACTAACTTCAGGATTAAAACTCACAATGCAATGGAGATATCACCCAGGTGTCTGTCAGGGACAATATATCATCTTGTTTGTGATATGGTTCCTGCATTTTTTTCATGGTTTTCTGAGGTGCCTGTGGCAACCAGGTAAATACTACCCACAATACTTTTGATCTCTGCAAGAATCTATAGAACAGACACCTTTTATGCCCTAAGTCTCCTTATTTTTTTTTAATATTCTGGGCAGCATGATCTACAGAGAGAGTTCCAGGATCAGCCAGTATTGAAAACCTGTGTTGGAAAATCGATAAAGTAAAACAAAAATAATTAATTAATGAGAAAAAATCTACTACAAAATGAAGGAATGAGTAGTAGTAATAGTTATAGTTGTAATCACAATAATCATCCTCCTCATCATCATCATCATAATAATAATTAAGATTCTGAATTGTCCAGCTTGGTCCACAAAATGTGTTCCAAGACAAAAAGTAGTACACAGCCAAACCCTGTCCTGAAAAACCAAAATAAATGAATAAATAAATAAATAAGAATATAAAAGAAAAAGAAATGCATGTTTTTACTTTGTCTTTAAGAACACTTTAACCATTGAGGACTTACTCTTGTCACCCAAGCCTCACTAGCCAATCAGGGAATCTGGGCCCAAAGGCTAACCTAAGGTTTTTCAGGAAACTTCCTGGAGCCATGCTGCAGGCTTGATTTTATAGCACAATAGGCTCCACTGGATTGGTTGCTGTTCTGTGAAAACTGCTATAAAAAACTATGAAGAGCATGGATGAGCAAGGAAGACATAGAATGGTAAGCAAGGGAATGCTATCCTAAGATTAATAGGATGGTATTTGGAGGCAGAGAGTCTGTGAGTCAGGGCTTCCCTGAGGATGGTTGAAAACCTATTGAGTCATTCAAATTTGTGAGGTCCCATGTATTCCTAGAAGCTATGCAGATCATGGTGCAAAATATGAATACTTCTACTTTTGGGCTGAATCTGAGGATTGATTTCAATCAGGGAGCATTTTATGGAAATGTCTTTATAGTCAGCACCAACATGCTTTTCATGAATATGGAAGGCAAGTTGCAGAACATGGAGAGGTCCAGTTTGTTCAGTGCATTCAAAATGTTCTTTTTTTTTAATTTTATATAACTAAGTCCATTTAAATGAAAACAAATATTTAGACCATATTTGGGAATTTGGGCGTCGTTCCTTCAAAACTACTTCCTGCTTGTAAGGGGCGCTGTCATCGGGGATTCTAAGAAGATGCAGAAATCCTGGCTGAAGTCTGTAAGACTGCTTGGTCCAGCTGTTTTGAGTTTAGTATCACCTGCTACTCTGTTTCAGGTGGTCTGGCTTGATCAAACCACATTAGTCTGGAAGGAATCCACAGCTTTTCATTTTCTGTGGAAACAAAAATAAAAATCCTTTTCCCCAGTAACTTGTCCTTGAACTTAAATTTCGGAGTCAAAGCATTTTTTTATTATTTAATTTATAATTTTACATGTCGATCCCAGTTCTGTCTCCCTCCTTTCTTTCCTTCTTCCCTCCCTCCCTCCCATTTACTCTCTCTGCCCTTTCACATGCACCCTAACCACCCTCCCATCTCATCCCCGCAACCCAATTCAATGTGTAGGGGAATGCCATCACGTTGGGGTCATGTAGATCTGACAGGTCATGTGAAGTAGGGACTAGGGCTTCTCTCCTGTCTCTAGGTTAAGGCACGTATCCCTCCATGGAGGATGTGTTTGCAAAGTCCTTTTGTACACCAGGGATACATCCTGGCTCCACTGTCTGAGATCCTTTAGACTGCTCAGTCCTTCTGCCTGAGACCCATATTCAGGGGGGCCTGAGTGAGTCCCATGCTTCCTTCCCAGCTATCAGTCTGGTGGTCCGTTAGTTCCTCCCTGTTCAGGTAAGCTGTCTCTATGTGTTTCTGCAGTCTGGTGTTTCTGTCCTCTCCATCTGCATCTGGGTTGTAGTTCAACTCAGTGTTTATGTATGGGTGTTTGCTCCTGTTTCCAACAGGCATTAGTTGAGGGATCCATGGATAAGTTAGTTGTTGATCTCACTATCTGGGAAGGGCATTTATGGTAGCCCTTCCATGGAAGCTCAAATTGTTAGTTGGCTGCACTCTTGTAGTTCTCTAGACCTTTCTTTGTGTTCAGTTTTATCCTCAAAAAAATATTGGCTCCCTCTTTTATGTTCTCTCTATCTCTCTCTCTCCTGTCTTCTATTCCTAACTGGGCTAAATCTTCCTGGTTGCATGTGTTTTCCTTTCTTCCCTCTCATTTTCTCTTACTTCTCTCCCCCTTCACTGCCCCCCACCACTTCCCCTGTGCTCTGGGGGAATTGTCCCTTCCCGGTTCTGTGACGGACTTTATATGAATCTCTTAGAATACACCACTGGTGGTGTGAATTACAGGCCGGTGATCCTTTGATCTAGGTCTAAAATCCATATATGAGTGAGCACCTACTATGGTACTCTTTTTGTGACTGGGTTACCTCATTCAGGATGGTTTCTTCAAGTGCTATCCACTTGTCTGCGAATTTCCAGATACCACTATTTTTTTTCTGCAGAGTAGTGTTCCATTGTGTAGATGTGCCACATCTTCATTATCCATTCTTCAATTGAGGGACATCTATGTTGCTTCCAGGTTCTTGCTATTACAAATAGTGCTGCTATGAACATAGTTGAACAGATGTCTTTGTTACCTGGGTGTGGATCATTTGGGTATATGCCTAAGAGGGGGATGACTGGGTCCTGTGGTTAACTAATTCCCATTTTCCTGACGAACCGCCATACTGATCTCCAAAATGGCTGTATGAGTTTGTACTCCCACCAGCAGTGGAGGAGTGTTCCCCTTTCTTCACATCCTTTCCAACATGAGTCATCATTGGTATTTCTAATTTTAGCCATCTGGCAGGAGTAAGATAGTATCTCAACATTGTTTTGATTTACATTTCCCATATAGCTAAGGATGTGGAGCACTTAATTAAGTGTCTTTCAGCTTTTTTGATTTCCTCTATTGAGAATTCTTTCTTCAGTTCTGTACCCCATTTTTTAATAGAGATATTTGGTGTTTTGTTGAATGGTTTCATGAGTTCTTTTATATTTTGGAGATCACTCCTTTGTCAGATATAGGATTGGTAAAGATCTTTTCCCTGTCTGTGGGCTTCCCTTTGGTCAGGTGGACTGTGCCCTTTGCCTTACAGAAGCTTCTAAGTTTGAAGAGGTCCCATTTATTAATTGTTGCTCTCAGTGTCTGTGCCCCAGGAAGCGGTCTCCTATACCAATTTCTTCTAGAATACGTCCTACTTTCTCTTCTAAGAGGTTTTATGGGGCTGGATTGATGTTGAAGTCTTTGATCCACTTGGACTTGAGTTTTCTGCATGGTGACAGACATGGGTCTATCTGCAGTCTTCTACACACCCTCATCCAATTGTGCCAGCACCATTTGTTGAAGATGCTGTCCTTGCCCCATTGTATAATTTAGCTGTTTTGTTGAAAATCAGGTGTTCATAGGTGTATGAGTTAATGTAAGTATTTTATATTTGATTCCATTTGTCTATCTGTCTATTTTTATGCAATTACCAGGCTGTTTTCAGAAGTATAGCTCTATAGTAGAGCTTAAAGTCAGGGATGTTGATGCCTCCTGAAGTTCTTTTATTGTATACGGTTGTTTTGGCTATTCAGGGTCTTTTGTTTTTCTATGTACAGTTGATTATTATCCGTTCAAGGTGAGTCAAGAATTGTGGTGGGATTTTAATGGGGATTGCATTGAATCTGTAGATTGCTTTTGGCAAGATTGCCATTTTTACTATATTTATTTTACCTATCGAAGAGCATAGGATATCTTTCCATCTTCTGGTATCTTCTTTTTTTCTTTAGATCATCAAAGTTCTTATTATATAGGTCTTTTACTTGTTTGGTAAGCGTTACACCAAGATACTTTATGTTTCTTGGTGGCTATTGTAAAGGGTGATGTTTCTCTGATTTCTTTCTCTGTCTCTTTGTTGTCTGAAAAAAATTAGGGCTACCGATTTTTTTTTTTTTTTGAGTTTATCTTGTATGCTGCTAGTTTGCTGAAAGTGTTTATCAGCTGTAGGAGTTCAATGGTAGATTTTATTGGGTTGCTTATGTAAACCAGCATATCTTCTGCAAATAGAGACAGTTTAACTTCTTCCTTTCCAATTTGGATCCCGTTGATCTCCTTTTGTTGTCTTATAGCATTAGCTAGAACTTCTAGCATGATATTGAAGAGATATGGAGAGAGAGGGCAGCCTTCTCTTGTTCATGAGTTTAGAGGCTTAAGTTTTTTCTCCATTCAGTTTGATGTTGGCTGTTGGTTTGCTGTATATTGTTCTTATTATGTTTAGGTATGTTCCTGTTATCCCTGACCTCTCCAAGACCTTTATCATGAAAGGGTATTGAATTTTGCCGAAGGCTTTTACAGCATCTAGTGAGATAATCATATGGTTTTTCTTTTTCAGTTTGTTTCTATGGTGTCGTGTCCAACCTACCCCTTCAAGGAACACATGACTGAGGCAAGATCTTCTTCAATCAGTTTATTCAAGATCCTTGAACAGCTTCTTCTTCTGACCCCAGGAAAACACCCACACAGGCTTAAATCCCCATGTGATGACCAACCCCAATGAGCCACATGGACCCTGCAGATAGGCTGCTCTTATAAAGAAACAAGCAAGCTGAACAGTTTAGCCAAATAAGGACTTGTTTACAACAGAGCGCTCACCATTGGGAAGGTGGAAGGCAGAAGCCAGCACCATCTTTAAGGCATGGAACTTTGCAGCTCTCTACAGTTCCCCTTTTTTGTTTTATTAATGCAACAGGCAAGGGTAGTGTTCTGATCTCCAGTAACTTAGTGGACATTGTAAGGACCCTGAATCTTGGTAGTCAGCCAAGTCAGTGGCACACCCATCTGGTATCTTTTTCCTGGAGGTGGGACCTCAGACACCTACCCACATGCAACCATAATTGCCCTTCTCAGAGTTGCTTGCATCCAGAGCCAACTTGGAGTGCAGTGCTAAGCCATACAACCTGAGAGTGAAGGATCAATTCTTACTCATGACAGCAAGCCATGTCTGGGGGACTGCCCTGCCTCAATGGCTGTAAATGGCTGGAAAACCATAGCTGCATGCTGCCTCTGAGCAAGTGTCAGCCTACAAAGGCACTACAGGCCCACAAGGGAGATAAGCAGCAAGAGTATAGCTTTGTCTCCCATTCCCTCCCATTCTTTCAGGTGGTTCATGGCTTAAGTGATCCATGTAGATAGTCCCTCTGCAGCTGAGATGTTGACTCGGGTGTAATACACATGCATGATGGAAAGTCTCAGGTCCTGCATTAACTTATCAAATAGACTAAAAATACTGAGAAATCTGGTTAGGCATATTGGTAGCCACTGAATACTTTTGATATGGCACAGAAGTCACACATAGCCCTGTCATCTTCCATTCACATCCTATTTGTGCCAACTGCCACAAAGTGTCTATTTGCTCCTGCACCAGATCAATTCTTTGTTTCATGATCATAAGACTTCCTTTTAACTGATCACCAATTGTGGACTGAGCATCCAAGGCGATAGCCACATTCTTGGACAATTCATTTAACTTAGAGGCTGTCTGTACTGATGTGCTCATGGCCATGGCAGCCGTGACTGAACCCACAACTGCAAAAGAGCCCAATATGGCTGCTGTAATGCCAAAATCTCTCTGACATCTAAACACTGTTATAGGACTCGGGCAAAAACAGGCATGGGAATCCATCTGCTAGCTTGAGGAGGCTTAGGATTGAATCATTCACCAAAACGCTCAGAGGCAGACCAAGCAAATTCAGCCACCCCATGGCCTACGCCCCTTTTCATAAGGAAAGGAGACAAATCTGTGCAGCTGCCATTAATGCCACACAAGAGCCAGAGATCAAAAGGGTTGGAAATATCCACCTGCTGCAGATCCCAATCAGCAAAGTTTCTCCCAGAAAAGTTTTTATTGAAGCTGTTACTAATTCTTGGCAAGAAGATAAAATATCCCTTGCTCGCCCAAACAACCTCTTTTGATTGACATCCGGTCCAGGGAAGGAATCCACCTCCTTGTTTACTCGAACAATGAGGGTCCCACTTAGGCTGATTGGGTGCTGGCTTGTCAAACTCACTTTTAGCAGGCCACCATCCACTTCCCGGCCATCCACTTACCCAGGAGGCGTTGACCTACCTAATGGAGCCTCCCGTGGTGGTAACATCAAACCAAGCTGCAGATTGATTAAATAACATAATGCACTGACTCTTATCCTAATATCACATAAAAGCATAGGCTTCCTGTTAAATCAAAACTCCTATTTTCATTTATACTAGTATTCTCACTCTCATAAGGCAAATAAGGTAAATCTAAGCTTCATCTGCACTGGTGGCCAAATCAGGCTGATGATCAACAGCAACAGCAGGCTCTTCATGTTTGTTGCACTTTCTTACAATCCTCTCTGGGACCCACAACAGTTCTTGGCGATCCTGGGGGAAAACACAAACAGACCCTCTCACCCATGCCAACACCAGATCAGGACCATGCCAAAACCCGGTGATCACATCTTTACATTTCACATAGCCTTTTAGGCTTCCTCCTTGCTGCTGATGACGATCAGCAGTGGGAAGGCCATCAACATCCAAAATTAAAAAATTAAGGGTAAAAGGGGCTAAAGATATTCCTTCCTTGGGAGTATGGCCTTGGCCTACTCCCCCTTTTTGTTTTATTAAGCATTCTTTTAGGGTGCGATGAGCTCACTTTACAATCCCTTGTCCTTTGAGGATTGTAGGGTAACCCATGAACAAGCTGAACTTCCATTTGTTTGCAAAAGGAAGTAAATCTCTGAGACATATAGGCTGGCCCATTATCAGTTTTTAGCTGTTGCAGTTTTCCCCAAGCCGCCCAGCCTTCCAGGCAGTGTCCAATGACATTGTGGACTTTTTCTCCACTTAAAGGCGTAGCATGTACCACACCTGAACAAGTATCCACAGAGAAATGTACATATTTCAAAGCTCTGCATTTCTGAAATTCATCTACCTTATCTTTAGAGGCATTAACCCCCTAGGGTTTACCCCCACACCAAGTGGGTGTTGGTATTTTAAGACCCCCATGAGACCCCAAGAGTTGATAGCCTGTCAGGGGGGAGGGGCCCTTGCCCCCAAGAGACGAGACCAGACCACTGGATGCAAGTGCAAGAAGTTATTTATTGTTTACACTGGTACCTGTGGACGCTTCAGTCTTTCAGAGGACTGAGCATGCCGATGTTAAAACTCAGGCAAGAGTTTCTTGGTAACCACTTTTGCAGTCTCGTGTTTGGTAGGGAATGTTTTCATCCCTTCTGAGAAGGTATCTGTGAAAGCTAGTAAATATTTATAACCATACATTCCACGTTTGACTTCAGTAAAGTCTGTTTTTCAATGGACATCAGGCCTATGGCCACAAAGCCAGATCCCAGAATTCAGTTTGGTTTTTCCTTGGTTGATCTGGGCACAGGCCAGACAGTTAGCAGTTACTTGTTCCAGTAATAAATCCCGATTGGGAAGGTAAGTTCCAATTTCTTGTCTATCTAGCAAAGTTTTCATCTTTTTGGCGCTCAGATGAGTCAGTTTATGGAGGTGGTCTATTAACATTTTTGCCATTTTTATAGGCAGTATAGTCTTTCCTTGGTAGACCCAGCATTGCCGATTGGGGTCATAATCTGTACCTAGTTTTTGAACAATGTCCAAATCCATTTCATCATAGTCCCAATCTGGAGTCTTAGCTGTTTCCTTTTCAGTCAATATGCTTATAGTCAATAGTTGGGGGCCTAAAGCTGTAGTGAGATGGTCCTTCTGTGGCACTGACCACGCCCATTGGGGCGAGGCAGCGGGCAGAATAACTGTACTCGTTACAAATGGCGCCCATGTGGCTAGTAAGAACTTCCACTTAAACATTAACAAAAGCTTCAAAAAGGGTTTTAGAAACAAAAGAACAAAGACAAACAAGCTTTCTTGGTAGAAGCATTTTTCTTGGTTGAACTCTACTTGCAAGAGACAAGCAGATTGTGTGGCTCCTTTAAGAGAGGTTTCCTGACTCAGCATAAGCAGCAAAAAACTGCATGGCTTTTAAGAAGCACTACTAACAATTTATTGGTGTGTACGAGAGCATGCAATGGCAGTGACCACATCTCCAATCTGGCAGCATGGGGCTGGATGGCAGTGTAGACCAAGGCAGAAAGCACAGCTCTCATTGCTGGAGGTAAAATAGATGCCTCCATGTTTGATAAACTGCCACAGAAACAACTATGAATTTCATTTTAGTAATGTTGTTGTTTAACAGATAAAGACTTGTGGCCAGACGAAGATAAAAATTTACAGTAAAGACAGATCCATATTAAGAATCTAAAAGTTTACAGTGTGTTTTAAAATAAGGAGACATGGAAAAAAATAAAATGGGTTTAAAAAGACAAAGAGGAACTGGGTGTAGTGGCACATGCCTTTAATCCCAGCACTTGAGAGGCAGAGGCAAGCAGATCTTGTGATTTCAAAGATGCACCTGTTGGGGCATCTGCTCTTGACAAATGGAATTTCTGTTGAAGAGTCCTTGCATTTACATGAAATTGCTGATGGAATTGCCTAGCCTGATCTAAAGATGAGCTGTAAAAAATACATTCCACCATTGTCCATTGATCAACAATGTAATTTCCTTCACTTAAGGGCCCAGGCAGGCAAACCCGTATGACCTCTAATATGATGAATATAAAAGCCTTTCTTTCTCAACCTAATTAATCTTTGTAACTCTTGTAAGAGTGAACAAACAACACTACTAATTTTAATAGGACCTGCTAATTCCAAAATTTTTACTGCATTCACCACATATGCTGAATCTGAGATCAAATTAGATGCTAATGGGCAAATTTTGAATACTTCGACTACAATTTTCAATTCCACAATTTGAGGGGGAACCTGCCTGAAATTGACACAACACAGGAGGCTTATTTGCAATCATATATGCCCCACAACCAGTCTTTGAACCATCAATAAAAACATTTGTTTGGCACTCCACTAAGTGGGATTGAGGAAGTTACTTTTGGAAAAATCACAGGATGTTCCTTTAAAAATGATATTAAATCATGTTTTTGATAATGATTATCTATCGTTCCTTCAAACCCACATTGCAATATGGCCCAATTATCAATAGTGCCACACAAGATCTTAACCTGGTGACAGTAGTAAAGCACCACAAGTAGCGCTGGGGGCGGTCCAAAAATTGAATGCTTTGTTGAATTCCACTGTGAGGCAAACTAGCGACTGCTGTGGGATAACGTTCTATTGCTTTCACTGGGGAGATTTTGGGATGAATCCAAAGAAATGATCCATCCTGACATAACAACCCAGTAGTCTGATTTTAAGTAGGGAGAGTGCAAAATGTGATAGCTTGACCTTCCTTCCATCTAGATAGAAAAGCATTTTGTAGTCTTTCCTCAACTTTACATAAGGCTTCTCTCGCTTCAACAGTCAATTGCCTAGGAGAATCAAGAGCTGGATCCCCTACTAATATATTATATAATGGCTTTAATTCATAATTTGGCAACTTTAAATAACTCCTAATCCAATTAACATCTCCTAATAACTTCTGAAAGTCATTTAACGTTTTCAAATTATCCTTTCTCAACTCAATCTTTTGAGGAACAATTTGTCTTTCATACACTTTGGCTCCTAAATAATTAACAATCTTATCCTTTTGAACCTTTTCAGGAGCTATAAATAACCTTTTCCAATAATTTAACCAAATCTTCATAAGCCTGATCTAAAATTTGTTCATCCTTGGCCGCCAACAATATATCATCCATATAATAGATGCATTTCAAGGCATGAAATTTTCATCTTAATACTAGGAGTCATGCAGTGTCTATTCAAGGCTTCAACTTGGGCTACAGTAAAAGAAGCTGAAATCCCATATGTTCTCATAGACTCAGCCAAAGCCTTGATGACCTTGAAGTCTAAAAGCTCCTCATCTATTGCCTCGGGCATCCTGGAAAACCCGAAAAGCTAGACCAAGGTCAGTTTGCAATGCTCTCCACACCTCAGGGCAAAAGGATTGCCCTGTCCTTCGGCCCCACCCTTCCTCCATCTGATAAGGGGAGCCACCAAAGCTTTATTCCAGGGGGATCCTCCTCCTCCTTACATCACCATTTCTCCTTCCCTTCCCCTCTCCGTTCTCTAAGGGATTGTTTCTGAACCTTTTCTACAAGGGCAAGTCCTCCTCAGAGTCTGTTTCATCCATATCAGACTCCCCTGTGCTCTTAACCTCTTCTGATCTTTCTTCTTGTAGCATTTCTATCACAGCTTGCCCCTTTTCCACTGCCTCTCTACAGCATTTCTGGTTCTCAGTGCAGCTATGCATTAACATCCAAATGGGTCTGACTCCAGGCTTTAGCATCCCTTGTTCCCAAGGGAAGTCAAGATCCCTGCCAAACTTGTCCCAGCACACTAACTTAAGGTCTCCCGAAACTGCGAAACCAAGGTGCAATGGCATCACATTCACCCAGAAACCTCTCTAATGTGCTTTTCTTTAAATTTCTTTGACAAAAGTAGCTCCTGAAGAGCCAGAAAAATTGGATGAGACTGAGATGTCCCCATTTTAAAAATTTTACTTTCGGTTCACTAGAACCTCTTGCTCAATGCCTGAGACTTTATTGCCACTTATCCATTTGGTCCTTATTATCCCACTCTTCCTAAGGAACCTTATTGCTGCTTATTTCTACAGGCTTTATTGTCCCACCTTACCTTGAAACTTTCCAGTACTGCCCTGACTGCAAGAAGTTCTGATCTTAGTCCTGTTAAGGGCCACCAGCTATTGCTCCCAACCTCAGCCTGCAAGGAAGACACAACTCGGGCAAGATCATCTTCAAGTAGTTAATTCAGGATCCTTGAACATGCTTCTTCTTCTGACTCCAGGGAAATGCCTGCACTGGCTTAAATCCCCTTGCGCTGACAAACCCCATTGAGCCACGGGGACCCTGCAGATAGGCTGCTCTTATAGGGAAGCAAGCAAGCTCAACAACCTTGGCCCAATAAGGACGTTTTTTTTTTTTTTTTTTTTTACCATAGAGAGCGCTCACCATCTGGAAGGTGGAAGCCTGCGCCATCTTAAGGCAAGGCACTTCGTAGCGCTCTACAGCCTCGAAATATAATAATCAAACACCTAGCATACAGAATAGAGAAAGAATATTAAGAGCAATGAAGGAAAAATATAACATATAAAGGTAGACCTATCAAAATTACACCGCAGTTCTCCATGGAAACCATCAATGCCAGAAGGTCCTGGATAGATGTTCTACAAGTATTAAGAGACCACGGAAGCGAGCCCAGGATATATAACTAGAAAAAACTCTCAGTCACTATAGATTGAGAAAACAAGTTATTTAATGACAAACCCAGATTTTCAAAATATGTATCTACAAATCTAGCCCTACAGAAACTATTGGAAGGAAAACTCCAACCCAAGGAAATTAACTATGCCCATGAAGATTGTAGGCAACAGATAATCTCACTACACCATTAAAATCTGACCACAATTCTTCACTGACCTTGAAAGGATCATATTCAACTTTATATGGAAAAACAAAAGACCCAGGATAGCCAAAACAACCCTGTGCAATAAAAAAAAAAAACTTCAGGAAGCATCACCATCCCTTACTTTAAGCTCTACTACAGAGCTATAGTTCTGAAACAAGCCTGGTATTGGCACAAAAATAGACATTTAGACCAATGAAATAAAATTGAAATTCCTGATATTAACCCACACACCTATGAACACCTGATTTTTGACATAGGTGCTAAATGAATACAATGGGTCGAGGACAGCATCTTCAACAAATTGTGCTGGCACAATTGGATGATGGTGTGTAGAAGCCTGCAGATAGACCCATGGCCATCACCATGCACAAAACACAAGTCCAAATGGATCACAGACCTCAACAGCAAACTAGCCACATTGAACCTCATAGAAGAGAAAGTAGGGGTTACCCTTGAACAAATTGGTATAGGAGACCACTTCCTGAACATAACTCCAGGGGCACAGACACTGACAGCAACAATTAATAAATTGGACCTCTTCAAACTTAGAAGCTTCTGTAAGGCAAAGGACACATTGGAGAAGACCAGAAGGCTGCCCACTGACTGGGAAAAGATTTTCACCAATCCTATATCCGACAAAGGGCTGATCTCCAAAATATACAAAGAACTCAAGAAACTAGTCAACAAAACACCAAATAACACTAGTAAAAATGGGGTACAGAATCAAAGAAAGAACTCTCAATAGATGAAATCAAAAAGGCTGAAACACAACTAAGAAAGTGCTCTAAATACTTAGCTATCAGGGAAATGCAAATCAAAACAACTTTGAGAAACCATCTTTTCCACACTGTGTGACTCTTTCAGAACCACCACTGCCCTGCTAAATTCTTTTATATTTGCATTTTCTTTCCTGTAGATTCAAAAAAAAATCCCTAAATTATGTAACATCTGTATAACTACAGAGAACAACGATTAAGTATCTTTAGCTACAATGGCAGTCACTTTCACACTTCCTGTGTGACACTTTTTTAAAAACAAGGCCATCAGTGGTCTGGTGCCTCAACCTTGAACTACCTGTAATTCCAATACTAAGGAGCCTAAGGGAAGGAGGCAGGCAGAGTTTGAGTCCAGTCTAGGCAACATAGAAACCTCTTTCTCAAAAAAAAAAAAAAAAAAAAAAAAAAAAAAAAAAAAAAGAGAGGAGAAAGAAAAGGGAAAAAAACACACACACATATTCTGAGAGACAAAGTTGCATACTGTTGTCTTCCAGCACTTAGGAAGTAGAGTCAGGAGAATCAGGACTGCAAGGTCCTTTATGGTACATAGAAAGCTAAAGATGAATGTGGACTGTATGAAACCTTGTATAAGGAAGGAAGACACCCAAAGGCTGACACAAAAACTTCACCAAGAAAATAAAATCAAATCAAATCCTTACCATCTTTCATATCTATTCTTAGTCAACAAAGTATTGCAAACAATATCCTCATTATTTTAAAAACATTTTAATATTGGGAGTATTTTGTGAACTGAAAAAATAAAAACCTCACAAGGACAACATTGAACAGCAACAAAAACAGACGTAGGATACATACACACTCACATACATAGGACACCTCTAAAAAGAAATATCAATCCCTAACCCTAACAGGTAGATATCAAGTATCATTCTTTCTCCACGTGCACTTTAAAGATGAGTAGTGAGGTACCTGCAACCATGATATAGCAATCCTAGCTATCCCAGAATGTGAGACAGTAAAGTAGGCTACCATATAGCCATATATTCAGGAGTTCCACACCAGCCATGGCATCACCACAGAAATGAAAACAAAATTTAAAGACTTAGGTAAGTACTTTGCTGTCAGTCAGGCAAAGAATGGAACTGTTGATCCTCCATTTACTCACAATTACTTTGAGACAAATGCAGAAAAGTAAGAGAAATATATTACACCATATGCATTCCACTTTCATGAATCCACTTTTTAGCTGATCCTCCAGTGCTTAAATTCAGTGATGAATACTCAGTTAATTACAGACTAGTAAGCGGTAACATCTCTAATACGAAAAGGAACTACTGCACTTCCCCAGGTATAAATCTCAAGTCAAATTCTAAAGTGCTGCAAAATAAGTATAAACTTTAGTCCCAAAAATGACAGCAGTGGTTGCTGTGGTGGAACCAGGTGTACACACTCTAGTACCTGAGAGACAGTCAGCTGTGTCTTCTGTTGCTAATAGTAAGGGAGATGACAGCTGAAACCCATCATTGAACTCAGCAGCTTGCTCTGAGATCAATGAGGACTTGGATAAAGTGCTTCAGAGTGGTGGCTTGGAGTGTGTTCCAGAGAGTATTGTTGGAAAAGAATTGGAGACAGGTGGCACCTGCAGAGCGGTTGGCTTTTTAGGACACCAGAGATTATCTGGCTGGTACACAGAAGGGAGAAAATCAACTAGAAACCACAATACAAGGGGGAAACCTCTCCTGGAGTTGGAGGGCTGGATTCCTTTGAATTTAATAAAATGGAGAGGTCAAGGTGTCCATGGAGGAACAGGAATTCTGTGCAGGGCCAGGGAAGCCCCATTCATTTCATCCTCTCATTTCAACCCAAAGGGAGATGAGTCTTTGTGTGGGGATGAGGAAATGGGGCAGGTGTTACTGGAGAATCTTGGAGTCTACTGCTCATGTCTAATGTTTTTTGGCCATGCATGGTATTTTGGTGACTATTTTCTTGAATTCTTTGTATATTTTGGACATCAGCCCTTTGTCAGATGTAGGGGTGTGAAGATCAATTTCCAGTCTGTGGGCTGCCGTTTGGTCTTGTCCACTGTGTCCTTTGCCTTACAGAACCTATTCAGTTTGAAGGAGTCCCACTTATTGTCGATCTCATTGTATGTACTCTTGGAGTTATGTTCAGAAAGTGGTCTCCTCTACCAGTTGTTCAATGGTACCCCCCCTTTCTATTCTAAGAAGTTCCATCTGGTTGGAAATATGTTGAGCTCTTTGATCCAGTTGGACTTGAGTTTTGTGCATGGCTATAGACATGGGTCTATCTGCACTCTTATACAAACCATCATCCAGTTGTGCTAGCAACATTTGTTGAAGATGCTTTCCTCCCTCCCTTTTATACTTTCAGTGTTTTGTCAAAAATCAGGTGTTTGTAGGTGTTAGGGTTAATATCAGGATTTTTTATTTGATTAAATTGGTATACCTGTCTATTTTTGTGCCAATACCAAGTGGTTATCAGCCCTATAGCTCTAGAGTAGAGCATGAAGTTGAGGATGGCGATGCCTCCTGAAGAACCTTTATTGCACAGGATTGTTTTGGCTATCCTGGGTCTTTTGCTTTTTTCACATAATGTTGAGTATTATCCTTTGAAGGTCAGTGAAGAATCTTACTGGGATTTTATGGGGAATGCATTGAATATGCAGATTGCATATTCACAAGAACACATAAATATTAGGTTTTATAACAACAATTACTAATAAAAGAGATAATAAAAGTGCAAGTATAGGAATATGCAAAGCTATAGTAGCATATTTGAATCTTTTTACTGAAGTTATAGTTTATCTAGACAAAAAGAATGCATCAATAACAAATAGTCCTAAGCTTTAGGAAAATTATTTCTCAGTCTCTACATCCCTAAGTTAATTCTAGAACTTTTTGTACTTTGGTTGCCTCTTGTTGTCTCCCATCTATGTTTTGGAACAGTCATTGTCAGATGTTGAAGTTTCCATTGAAGCTATCCTACTCAGTTTTACACTGGTATAGTAGATACATTTCATTAGATTGCAGAAATTAAAGAGTGTTAATTAGGACATACTTGTAATGAGTAATCAATGGGGAAATAAATATATTCTGTCTCTAGATTTAAAAAAGCCTATAAATTTGAGGAAAATATTTAACTCCATGGTCAGAGGCTGTAGCTTCCACTGTATAGAAAAACATGAAACCATAAATGAATATTTATCCAAGAAATTGCTTTAAAACAGGGGGCCCCTTTGAGGAACACTATGGGCCAGGTCAATCCCCAGAGGATATTTAAAATAAGTAGTCAAACAAAGGTGGGGCAATGGAAGGGGTATGTATGAATGGAAAACAGAAATTACTTCCTCTAATGCCAAAGTCACTTCATAACTGCACATACTATCTGCCTTCCTGCTCCCCATAACTGCACTTACTCCTTCTTTCAGGGTGCATGCAAACCCGTCTAGGCCAAATCTATTGTTATTTAGATAGGAGAAAATCATCATCAAGACACAGGCATCCTGTAGCAGGAAAGGTAATATCTTAAGGACAAAGGGAGTTATTGGAGCTCAATGAACTCATGAAAATTTGGAATGCATACCAATATACCAGTTGAGAAAAGTCAGACTGGCAGACTAAATTCCAGGATGGCCAAAGCACACAGAAGCCATGTAAGGATATAGATGATTAGATCTACTTTTAACTGCTTGGTGACAGTGAACATGTTTGATCCCAGGACAAAGGAGGCAGCCTGATTTTCTGAGGTTGAGGCCAGCCTCAGAGTTCCAGGGCTGCACTGTCAAACCTGTTTTGACAACAAAAAACAAAACAAAATAAAACAACACAAATCTAATAAAGGAAGAATCAGATCCACCTTCTAGTGGTAGCCAGCATGTATACAGGGTATTGAAGGAGGAAGCTCTCCCTCTTTAGCTGCTAACCCTTGCTCTGGCCACCAAATATATTCATTTACTACCATCAGAGCCCATGTCTTTGTAATTTTGGTATATAATGACCAGCTGAGACATCCATCCTGATAACCTAAAAAAACTTCTGTACTCCTAAGATTCCCATTGGTAGGCAACCGTTGCTGGACTAACTAGATCACAGCATGTGAGACATTATAATAAATCCACTTTCTACATATATGGTAAGATTCATCATACATTCCATTTCTTGTAGAGAACATTGAATAATGCACTTGGTTTTTGTTGGGAGCCGGCCTTGAGTCACATCCTCTTGCAGAATTACTTACACCTTAAAACTCTAATTGAGCTTTTCTTGGTAAAACAGAAAACTTCTTGAACAAGCATTCTGTGTCATTAACCCCAGGAACTGAGGTGAATCAGACAGCAGGAATTGAGATAAGCAGACATTTACAGTCTGTGGTTTGTGGCCTGGGACATTACCAAGAGCCCCGATTGGGCACAGTTACCCCCTCCCCACTTCCTCCCTGCTTTGCTTTAAAAGCCTCTCTTTGGCCTAATAAAATTGAGAGGCCATACAAACCATTGCTTGGTCTCATTCCTTCTTTTCACCCATTTATTTTCAGGTTCTAGCCCACTCACCCACGAATAACATGGTTCCTCTGGTGGGGTAGGTTTTTCTTTTGTTTTCTTTTTTATCTTATCAGTGAAGATGTATTGGTTTACAATAGTGCTCACAAATACATACTCCTAGTTCAATTCCTCTCCCAAATATTCAATTTTCCATGAAGACTACTCTTCTCATTATTATGCATTTGCCAAGTGTTTGCTCTCAGTTTCAGGGATAAAACTCTACATCTATGGAGCCATCATCCAGCTATCTGACAGGAGAAAGGGATATATTATCTTTTTTTTTTTTTTTTAAATCTGGTTCTTTTTTTTCTTTCCTGATTGTCTGAAGTTCCCAAGACAACCGGGTAAAAGTTACTTTAGTTCACATAAATTCAGTGTTAAACCAAATAACAAATATCAATTTTTGCATCCCTAAATCTCTGTGTAGGAAATAAATATTCTGAGCTCCCATCCAACTTGTTCACCAAGACTAACTCAACCCACTTAAGTAAGTATAGTTAGCTAGCCACACTGAGCTAGGAGGAAGAAAGGAAAATTCCTGTGAACTGCAGGAGATATGTGCTATAGAACAAGTGTTATAGAAATTCACATCTCTGCTGACATAGAAAAGTCTTTGTCTGTGATAGAAGGCAATCAGTACCTATTGTAATGTGGGTCCCTAGCACTCTGGCATCCAGCGCTGGGAGTACATCTTATCAATAAGGCTCTTACTAGCCAATCGGACCCCAAGGTGACCTGCCTGTCAGAAGAAGTACAGAGCCATTCTGGCCTGGATTAGAAGAGAAACTGGAGGCAGTGGTTTTGTGTACTGTGCTGTTAGGAAGGGCAAATTGGAAAACCACAGCATGGTGAGTGGAGGGTTTAAGGTCCTCAGATGGGCAGTGGGAGATAGTGAGGCATGTGATCCAAGTGTGGAGGGTATTTCATGAGTTGTCATACAGTCCATAAAATTTTCAGAAGTGAGAGGCAGGCCTCTAAATAAATGTTCTGTGGGCTGTATCTGCTCTGATCACTGGGAGCAGGGAAGTGGGTATAGAAACATCTACATACTTTTGGTACACCCACTGAAAGCATGGCAACAAACTTCCAGAGGCTTTTAGGTAAGTATCTTTTAGGTGGTCAGCACTTTGCATTTTACTTTATGTGTAAGATCCATTTATTGTTAATTTTCTGACGTTGTAAAAGACATCTCATGTAAGGGTAGCACTTCACTATTTAGCAGTGATCTACAGGAGTAAATTTGTACACAAAGGATTTACAAATGCTTTGGAGATAGTATGTCTCACAATGTAGAATTTAACTGAGGTAGGACTGCCTCTAAAACACACAAAGCTAAGTGTTTGTTGACCAGACCTGATAGAATTTTGAATCCCAA